>NC_079291.1:48927321-49230351 GCF_023638135.1 Falco biarmicus | reverse complement strand
TAGCATAGAAAAAAACTTCACAAATCTATTCAGTCTTCCAGCCAGGTCTGAGTGGCTTGTGCTTCTTCTGCTCCTCTGGTGATTATTTTGAATCCTGACTAGTTCAGAGCCCTGGATGAGATTCTTCTTCTGTAGTCCCTGGCAGTGCACACAATCCAGCACCGTTTCACTTGATGGTAGAGAGGGACACAAAAGGTGGCTTGTTAGACTAATAACATATCTTTCTGTTCAGCATTATTTGGACTAGCTAAGTGCTATGATCTGTATGAGAATGAAATATGAATTAACCTGGACAAGAGAAAGATTTCTGGATTAAGGAAAATGGTTGCGAGGAAGTATGCAAACAAGACTGAGATAGAAACCGAAGGCAATGGTAAGATGACTGCTTCACTAGGTCCTGATGAGTTCCTGCTAAAACCAAAAGGGATTTCTTTTACTGATTTTGATGGAATTTCAAGAGGACTTCAAGGACTGAAGGGTCACAAAAGTAGAATTGAAGAAAGGGAGTGAAATCACACTAATGCTTGATACTAACAGTGAAGATTTATGAAGGTGAGACAGCATGGGCAGAAGCATTTGGTGAGTGACATGGTCTGGCCTTGTGAAAGAACTATGATTATAGAGTATCTCTATTTTATCTAAGAAGTTAGGAGACTGAAGCCACTGCATCACTTAGGGAAGCTGCAGTCAGTAAATTGTTACCATGTGACAAGAGCAGAGAACAAAAATGGAAAAAGGAGGAGGAATTTGCAGACTTGGAAAACTTCTCGCACATTTGTATACCATAGCTTGTTCTGCTTGAATTTTAGCAAACCTGTAGCTCTTATAGGGTGGTTATTAATTATTTGTGTTGTGTGTAGACCTGAGAGCCTTCAGCTGTGCACATGACAAAGCTGTATTCCAAACCATAGCTTTATATAGTTGTGTTGTTTCAGGGTTTCCAAGGACCCAGAAGATGCATGTGTACCTGCAGTCACTGTGGATTCTTTGCAACTTGGCAGGAAGAATTCTCCGTTCCTGGGTTTCCTAACTATGTCTCTAAGTGCAGGTCCCTGGAGGAGATCTGAATATGCAAGCTGGCTTGCTTTCTCTCTTTCTGGAAAGATGAAGCACACAGTTTCATTCTGATTAACACTGACTCCCAGCTCTAGGCTTGACACCAAAACAATATTATATTGACTAACATACAAGGTTGAGCCCTTAGTCACAAGACTGAAAGCAAAAGGTTGTACATAAGGTAAATACGTAACAAAACTCTAGTTTCTGCTTTAACAGCAGCTTGCTTTCTTAGATGGTTTAGTATCACTCACCAGCAGGCTTGTGGCTACTCATGACTACAAAACCCAGGGACTGAGCTACATCTGCCAGGTGGATCCCTGTTTCCAGAGCAGCTCCTGTTCCAAAAACTCCAACTAACTTTTCCTTGGAGTTTCACTTTAGGTACAAACTGCCATAACTTTTTTTTTTTTTTTTGTCTAAGTTTTGTAACTATTCAGCTGTGGGAGGAATAAACCATGCAAATGTCATTCAGAACCATTTTAGGGTTAGTAACACAGGTGCTGTTGTTCCTAATTATCAGTCTTCAAAAACCCAATTAAGGCCACTAATAAACATTGATTACCTGTTATACAAGATAGCAGTTACACATGTTTTATGGTGCTATGGATTATGGTGCTGTAGAGATTCCAAAATATCTAATCCAGTAACAGATGATGAGAGATGAGTTGATAGACACAGTGGTATTAGCTCAGGCTTTAGCATCATGGCAGAAAGGAGCCTGGTTGTTGCTGGGATTCCCCACTGGATGACTGCTTAACTTTTAAATGCCATTGTAGGAAACCGTGGCAGAATTCAGAGACTTCCAGTCCTCAATGTCTTGAGAGATTTTACACCATCCCAGCTGAGCTCTGACAATGTGGCTGCCAACTTTGCCTCTGGTAAAAATTGCTTTCAATAAACATCAAATTTGTTAGTCTTTAATATTAAAAAGTTGTAAGTTTAACTTTACCGAAAGATTTAGCCAATGCTTGCTAAATTTATTTCAGCTGTTATTGTGCAAGACACTACAGAAACAATTTTTTTCAGAAGATGATAGAAAACTATTATCCAAGTTATTTAATTGATAAATTGTCAAATTATTTTTGATGATGGGCTTAGGGAATTGTCCTGATTTATGAAATTAAATAAAGATGGAGGACTTGTAGGAATCTTTTATAATACTGCCAGCAAATTAATTTCATCACTATAGCGGCAGAAAACAAATAGCCACTCTAGAAATGTGGATGTGAAGAGTAAAGGAACGGAAAAAAAGTTCATGACTTACTGCCTGCAGTAGATTAACAGCTCAACTATTTGAGGAAAAAAGGCACAAGTTGTTAAAAATAAGTCATTGGTGTAACTTTTATAATAATAGTACATATACTCCTGTAACCAATGACTTACGTGCTTTGACTTTGCTGCATTCCCATATCCTGTATATCTGTCTCTCTCCTTTACTGTTTATGTAAAGAAAGAAGTTGTTACTGACAATTTTCTTTGTCTCAATAAAAGCTTGTAATCAGAAACTTAGTCTGCAGAAAGGTGTTTTAATTAACGATAATAAAAGTGAAGATCATTCCACTGAGAAAATATTTTTAGATACATTTATTTTTCAACTCAAACAAGAAATATATTACAAAGAAACACCAGAAATTCTGGGTTGTTCAGCTTCCTCAAATATTTGAAAGCTGGAAAAAGCACACTGTGTTGCCTAAGAACTCATGGACCATTCCTAAGGAAAAAAAATGTACTCTGAACACTGCTAAATTAGTTGGAGTCAATAAAGTTAGACCTTAGATGGATTTAGTTGCTCTATCTATCTTTATATTTTTGTCCCCTTCTGTAATTCTTAATCAGACCAACACATTAGCACGAATTTAATACCAAGTCAAAGGTAAAGAGCAGACAAACTATGGTCTCAACTCAATATGGGAAGCACTTCCAGAGCTTTAATTACATTAGCATTCCCCTTGACTTTTTAACTGGCTACTGATGACAATGGAGGAAGTAAATCAGTAGCAGATCTGGAAACTGAATCCAGTTTCTGTCCATCATGCTATAAACAAGATTACAGAAGCTTTGAGGATGCTTTAATTTGCAATGCACGGCAAAGCTACCCCTATCACTTCCTTTGTATCATGCAGAGTGGGCTCTTCCTGGACATCGGTTATGGTCCTTTTGAGTGTCTCCATTAACACAGTCCAGGTTAGAAGCATACTTTTGAAGTGAATCTCCTGATCATCCTTTCCTGACACACTTTCATCTTTGTTAAGTGTATGAATAGGAGTGCTTTCAGGTCACCTAGTGTACTGCAAACATTAATGGTGTTGAATTCAGAGGACCAGACCCACAGTAAAACCCAGCTGCACACCGCACGGACACTTAGTTCTCAGGACCAGCTGCTCCATTCTGTAGACCCTCTCCTATTGCCCTGTGTTAATTGTAGACGAAGATGTAGGCTTTGTATCTGTGTCTAAGTTTGTCCCTATACACCACTGTTTGAGAGAAGAAGGGGTTGCATGGAAGAGTTGGAAGCCAGGACTAGATTATTTACCCAGAGATTATTGCTGAACCCCTCTGATGTCAGCTGCATGGCTGAGCTCCAGTAATACTAAAAAAAGGATGACTAATGAGGTCAAGACATTGTTCTCATGCCTGGCACTTTTACAGATTCCACAAGACAGAAGAGGGAGATGACAAGATTTGCTATGAGGTACCTGTAGACTTGATATTACACAGGATCAGACTTTTTGCTGGACCATTCTCATGTAAAAATTCACTGCTTATAGTAAACCAAGCCAAACATGATGTTAGATGAATACTCTTCTGCAGCTGATACTAGAGAATGTGCACATTTTTTCTGGATGACAAAACACTAATTTTGTGTACCTTAACCAAGAGACTTGTGTTAAACCCATTCTCATTAAAACTGTATCAAAATCAGACACAGAGCACATGGCGTGTAACTAATTGCAGAATAAGGCCCTAAGTCTTTTGCTTTACATTCACTAAACAAGACTGTTTTTACTGTTTGTGCATGTTTAAATTAAATGTTGAGCTTTGTTAATTAAGAATAAGAATACTTATAATAATTAACTCTGTTGTTTGACAGATAAATCTGTATTTCTTCTTTCTGTTTTCTATTCTTTTCTTGGTGGGGTAGCATGAGGGCTTGGCATACTTACTGAGAATGGCTACATCATCCTTCAGAGTCAAAATTAGACCACCATTAAAAACAGAACTCTGTTCAAGGTTAGACATACAAGTTCGTGTGGCAAAAGTATAACAGATTCATTCAAAAGATAAGTCTATAACAGGGGTCCTCAAACTACAGCCCACGGGCAGGATACGGCCCCCCAGGGTCCTCAATCTGGCCCCTGGTATTTACAGACACCCCTGCCCCGCCCCCCCCCCCCCCCCCCCCCCCCCCGCCAGGGGTTAGGGGGGGAAACCAAGCAGCCGCAGATGACTGCCTGCCACTTCATTCGCGTGCTGGCCCCCTGTTTAAAAAGTATGAGGACCCCTGGTCTATAAAATACCTAGGTTTGGAAAAATTGGTAGAAAAAATAGATCAATTAGTATGTGATAAATGTTTCTCTTGGTGGCACAGATTTACTAGGAGGCAGAGGGCATGAAGGACATTAACAACCTTGCCAAAACAAGTTGCTCCAAGGCTCTCTGCTATGCCATGTGATAGGGAGGTGCTCCTCTGCTGGCATAACTCCTTTTTAGATAAATTAGTGATATCCAAATCTTTTAGGTTTAGTGGAAGCAGCTTCCGTTGAACTGTGCTTCCTCTGCAGGTGTGGAAGCAAGGAAGCCTGAGGCAGCAGTATTTGCTGTGGATCCAGCAGTGTAGTCTTAGACCAGCAACTTCCAAGGAAGCACTCAGTGATTTGAGCTTCGTGCCATTAAAGCTTGCTAATTTGCTTAAGATGTTGCATAAACATTAGAACTTTTCTGAAGGCCAGATTTGATTTATTTTTGCCCATATTTTGCTGAGTTCTGAATTAATCTACTCAAAGTAAAGAGGGCAATCACAAGGATTGTCAAGTAGTATTCATTTTGAATCTTACACTTAGCCTTATCCCAATGCCACTGGAAGCAAAGGGAGTTTTTTCAGATTATTTCAATATTACGGACCGATACTAGATTGGGATATTGGGAGATGTCGAGTGCCATTCATCGTCACTGAAAAGCACATCCAGCTTTTCAGAAGTTGGAAGACTGAACTGATTTAAAGTTTGAGTTGGAGATTTTGGAATTAATTTAAAATTGAATCTAACCTCTCAGATTACTATTCTTCATATTTATGGAATTGATTTAGGATCTCTATTTAGAATTAAATAACTTCTTGCTCTATCAAGCTCTCATTTTTACATGCTATAGTAACATTTTGCCCTGTCCCAGGAAATTTTTGAAATAAGGGCAAGTCAAGCATGGTATGAATTACACACTGTGGGAAACTGAGAGAGAGGCAGGAGATAATATTATAAAATGTAGTCAGAAAACTGTCAAAGAAAGAAAAAAAACCCAAAAAACAACTTATTTCAGAACTTCCTGTTCAAACCTATCACAAAAGTTTTGAAGCTATGAACATACACACATATAAATAAATACAGGTTTTTGAAGGCATGGACTTTAAAAAAACAATAGATAACTTTATTCAACATGCAGATATTTCTTACTAGCACTACTACATATCTGGAGGATTCATTCATTTTGTATTACGACCCATATCTTCCAAGTGACAAATGTTTTGTGATTTTTTGTTAGAACCTTGTTAAAGCTACTTTATTTTGGGCAAGTGACATGCATATACTGTCTGAAAATATAGTAGCTTCCCAATCCTGATCCACTCAAACACATACAATATCTGCACTTGAGAAATCAGTTGATCATGCTCTTTATTCTTCCACCTCTAACACAGTTGGCAGGACTGAGGAATCAGTGAGATGGGCATCTGAGCCACCTGAGCCACCTGGAAAAAACTGTGGAGATAACAGTTTTCAATAGCAGAGATGAACTAAATGAGAGATGAGTACATTGTTTTCAAAGTGAGAAGGAAAAGATTCATTAAAAGACTTTGAAAGCAAAAGGACTGTATTTCTCTTGACTGTATTTAGTATTTGCATGTTCAAAACTCACTGAAATATGTGTGGGGCCATTATTGGACATAGTACATTTGGTGATTATCATACTGCATATGTTCAAGAGTAGAAGCTTTAAGATGCTACTTCCATCACCTGACAATCTTCTGTTCCTCCTTTGAGGTTTCGTTGTTTCCAGATTTATGTGGACAGTGACCATGTTTAGCTATACTTTTGACGAGGTATTATTCTGTCTACATCATTGCTAAAAAATATATATACAAAAATAAGTAAGAATTCAAACCTGTAGTGTTGTGTAATCAGAAACTTTTATAGTAGAACTTTTCTCTGGATAGGAAAATATTAGTTAGGAAAGTTCATTTTGATTAAGTACTTATTTAAAAAGAAATCTGAAAAGAATTTCTAAATTCTTAATTATTCTTCTTAAACTAAACCTTTCTTAGTCTAGCTTGAATAGCTTTAATATACAAGATATTTCTCAAAAATATCTATAAATCAAAACTAAAAAAAAAAAAATCCAGATAAATTAGCAGTAGTCTGGGACACAAAGTGGGATTCAAATGTGAAGGATCTGTCTGCCAACAGTTGCCACACCATCATGCCTAGCTCAAGCAGAATGAGGTGCTGTCAGTGTCAACATCCTTTGACTTATTCCACACACCAACACTCTAATGATGACCATTCCTTCGGCCACTGCATGCAGGGGTTGTTTCAAGGCCGAGTGATTTTCTGAGAATGCATCCCTGCCTACTCTTATGCCTCAAAAAAACCCCAACCCAAAGCAACAACAAAAAGAAAAAGAAAAAGGAAAAAAAAAAGATTCATTCTCACAAGAATGACAGGATAAAGCCATGATTTTCTGAAGGAGGTCAAAAGGTTGATACATTAGGTATAGTGCAGCTTTACTGTGAAAGCTCTCTTTCATGAAACATGCTGTATCTTAAGTCTGCTTCAGGAGTGCACCAAATGGTGTTAATGTTGACAGACCCTTCTTGTGACATTAGCAAAAAACACTAGGAATGCCTTTGTGAGGTGCCTCCTGTATTTCCTTCCACAGCTGAGCTTGTTCTTTAAGATAGCTCTTGTATGTTATTAAATAAAATGGAGAAATCATAGAATATTTTGCTTTTTAAGGGATTTGTATGGAAACAAAAAAAAATTAAAACTGTATCAGTCTAAAGTAGGTAAGGAAAATTACTACTTGTTTGGTTCTGAGTGCTCTTTTTCTTGACAGCAGAGACTTTATTATAAGGATTGCTACTCTCATAAAAAGTGCTATATTTTGCATTTACTGTACATTTCTTTGAAACATCCGTTCATTTGACTACATATGTTCATGTTTGGAGCTGATCCTGGCTCAGGGAACAAAATGCAGAAAATAGAGCCACTTGCCAGAGTCTGAGGCTGTCTTCCCTAGCTCCGCTGGCCAGTACTAGGGTGTCTCCAGGCTATGAAGCAAAATCCCTGGTTTCTCCAGCTTCTATGACTGTGATGTTTATAATCCCTTGATTTGATGATAATCCTGACATCTAGTACAATCTAACCCAATCCTGTCAAGTCCAACCCAATGGATGTTCCTGAACAAGTGTGAAAATTCAGGATAACCTTCGTTGTAACAGGTTCCAGGCTTTTGCATGCAAGCATTTTCCCCACAAATTGGATTTGTTGTTTTTTATGCTTATAATTCCATAAATACATACACCCACAAGCAAACTGAATAGCATACTGGCTTCACAAAATAGCAGCTTTCCATGTATTTAATGGAATCCAGTGAAAAGTTGTCAGTGTTTTGGAAATTGTTGCCTTTCTTAAGGGACTTTTTAAAAAAATAATTATTCAGGTCATTCTTCACGAACTATTGAGTTGCTAAAAGAAACGTTGACTTTTTAAAGGCTTTCAATTAGGCCTGCTACTTGATCCATTTTAGCAGTTTTATTGAACTAATAACATTGCTCTCCCTGGATTATGATTCTGAGGGAGACTGAGATTCAAAGCATTTAACCGAAGTTGAATGAAATCATTCACATGATCAAAGTGACTCATCTGCATATGTTTTTACAAGCTTAATCCTCAAAAACAGATGCTATTAGTTTTACCAGTCATACACAATAGCTAGCTAGCTCCTAGCAGAATGTAAAACAATGCTAAGAAAGAATCTATTAGCTTTTATACTAACAGGCAAGGAGTAATAAATATATTTTTAAGATTAAAAAAAAAAGTAAAAACCAAGAATACATTGTTCTTTAAATATTGTGGTATCTAAAAGACTGCTTACTAGATCAAATCCTATGAAATGAACTGGGTAGATTAGCTCAGTTCATTGCTTTTAATTAAATACATCCTGAGCTATGCTCTCAATGAATTGGCAAGGAACATTTGCCGTTTCTCATTTACACACTTGCTAAAGTAGCAATTGGACCAACTCTGTTCTGACTAAATACTGGGAAAGGTTGTATAAGGAGTCAGGTGTGGGCTTTACAGACCCAAAGAATCAGTCCCAAGGGAAGGGGAAGAATGATCCAGGTGAATTTTGACTTTGAAGTACCATATTTCAAAAGCATGTAATCCACAATGTAATCCTGAATCCTTCTTAAGGGCAGGCTTTCCTGCAGAAATATTATCCTGACCTTTCTCTCATTGTTGCTATGGAAAGAAATGCTTTCTGGCTTCTGGCAAAGGGCCAGTAATTGTATTTAAATGGGGTGTTGAACAACCATAGTATGTGCAGTGTGCTATTACTTCTTTGTGGGAGGTTTATTATAGGCTTCTGGTATATAATCTAAATTAGATGTCTCAGGAAAAATAATGCTTTCAACTTTGGAAATTGTATTCTGTCTTTAAAATTCCCTGATTTCCCTGATAGTCTTTTGAAGTTCTTCTGAAGCTGTAAATGTTATCTATATTCCTTAATCAAACCATCCTTTCAACCAGCTGCAGCAGAATATCTCTCTTTTATGTTTATGGGAACTCGGATGCAATTACTTTACAAAGATGAACTTGCTATAAACAACCCTATCACTTCTAGGCTTTCAAATTTCATTATCTTAAGCACAAATCAACATTGATGCTGCTCTAGTCTGTCTCTGATATGCTGTTTTGAATTAACATGGGTGGGTGATCTTTTATTCAATTTCATTATATTAGCAAGTAAATTTAGCACGTAAGTTAGCACAGTTTGGGAAATGAAATTTTTCAAGCTATTCACAGTACCTAAATCTTAACAGATTGGTGGATGCAGAAACGAGGAATTGACCATATTATCCTTGTCTGCAACAGGTGCCTGTAAATGAATGGATTTTAGACTAAGTGCTAGTAACTGAGTGATAATTAGTACCTGGGATTTATATTTCCCACATAGTTTATAAGAATTAATAAGTATTGTATAACTGATTTATATTTAGCTTTTTTTCTCTTTCCTTTTTTTTTTAAAGACAGGATTGTTTATGTATGTACGTAATTATTCAGATAGCTAAACAAGGTGTACTTGACTGTTAATAAACTTAGAAACAAAAGTTAGTTAGGCAGACGTTAATGGTTCTAGCACAGGCTTCTCATCCCACTGAAATCAAATTATCTTGATTTCATTTTTAATAAATGTTGGATAATTCCAGATAGCGCTGCTTCTCTAGCATCTCCTACAGTCTGTTCACAAAGATACACTTTCCATGAAACACCATAGAAAAGCAATTCAACTTCTCATAAAGTTGCACATGATCTGAATTTGTCAGGTCTTGTTCTTCTTTCCCTGCCTTTTTGCTTGCAGTGACTTCTTAGCAAAGGTTATCTTTCTTGACTTTCTCTTAAAAACCACTTCCCTGCTGTTTCCATCCTCAGTGCTTCTGAAAGAGCCACTTCTGCTACAATCTGCTGTGAATCAGCTGCGTAATTACGTTCAGTAAAAAGGTAATACATACACCTGCTATTTTCCATTTTCCTAAACTCTGTGGTACTCAGTGGTGCTTAACCATCACCCACTGCAGGCCTACTAAGAAGTGTATATCTTTTGCATGTACTGCAGCTGCTTAACGCATATCTAAATTGAATTGGAACTTTACCAGTCTTCATAATGAAGAAACAGTAATTTTTGACACTTCTCCTCAGCTTCTGAAAGAGGACAGTTTGGCCTGGTAATTACAGACAGGGTAAATGCAATGGGCCAGTATTCACAAAGCCTCTAACACATGCCTAACAATGTGGCTGGAACTTCTGTCTGTCTAATGGATCATGATGAAGGGTTTAGTAATGCAGTATGCAGGTACGTAAAAGAGCATAGGACTGGTCTGCTGAGTAGGATCAAAGGTTCATCTAGCTCAGGATTTGTTCCATGACAGTTACCAATTATAGGCGCACAGGGAAAGGTATAAGAATCAACAAGCAGATTATGACACATGTCCCAGGAATGCTGAGCGCTTGCAACTTCAGGTCTTCCTTGGCCGAAAGTGCATCTTTGTATTTAACAGTCATAGATTTACTCCTTATTTTCCTTTGTAACTCTAATCTGTAAACTCCCCAGAAACAGAGGATTCTACATCTCAACCCTATGTGGTCTGGCAACTTCCCCCCCCCCCCCCCCCCCCCCCTATTTTGTAACTACATACTAGCTTCATTTGAAACACCCTAATGCTTGTCTTGGAGGAGAAATAAAAAATAATTTCTTCTTATTTTTTGTAAATTGTGATTCTGAAGATCTTCAGCAATTTATCCATCAGCTCTTTTCCATGATAAAGCACAATGTCCTACTGAATTGCTTGAAATGCTCCATACCTTTGACCATACTTGTCATTCTCTTACTGCCTTCTAGTCACACTGAGCTGTGTGACCATTATTAGTTATGAGTGTTATGCAAAATGCAAACATTATTTTATGCAAATTAGTGTTTTTTTATTAGTTTTTATTAGTTTTTATATTTATAACACATTTATTAGTGTTATGCAAAAATATCAGAAATGGAGGGGGGGAAAAAAGCAATCAAGAAATTAAAAAATGTAGAAGTTACGGGAAAAGCACTCATCTTCTAAAGCCAATTACTGCCTATCCAATTTAAAAGTCAATGTTCATCTACTTTATCACTACTGACTAAAATTTACTCACATTAATAAGAAGCATGAATTGCTGTTTGGTGTATTTATTTTGATCAGATAATCTGTACGTGTCCTACACAATCATTTGCATGATTGTTTAAGCTAATGTATATTATTTTGTAGTTGATCTAGACCAACACATGATAGAATATGGGTCACCTTCCAAAGGTATCTGTCTACCAGCAATTTTATACTATACAGTAACTTGATGACTCATGAGTACCTGACACATATTGTTTTGTTAGTTAATGTACCATGGGAATTAATCTGCTGAATAAGAAAATGCAGTTCTACAAATTCATTTTAACAGTAGACTACATAAGGGCTTTATACTATTCAAAAGGTTCATACAGTTTTTGAAGTCATCAGAGAAACATGCATTTTGCTGTTGGCACTTCAAGTTTCAAGCAGTGCCTAATATAACTATTCTGTCTTTCACCAGACAGGGCATGGAGCAATACCTGAAGAATGTTGCGAGTTGTATTTCACTGTCTGCTACAAGGTATCTATGCATGAAGCATGCCATTGACATCACTCACTCACAATGCATGGTCTGAATCAATGAAACTAAGAAAATCTGGAGATAAAAGTAGGGAAGCAGCAGGGGGACTAGAGTGAGTGAAGCAAAACATATCAATCTGTGGAAGATGCCTGACTGCTTTCAATTGTACTGTCATGATCTTCTGATTTATCCTCCAAGGAGGAAGGATTGCAATTATACTGTACCAACAGGTACAAAAATGGAAGGAAAATTACATCTTAAGCATAGTTAAAGATTTGTCAGTTTTATGCAAAACCTCCTTTGGGGCCTTCTTAAACCTATGTTAGAATCAAACTAAAATTCAACCAAGCTTGTTTTATAAGGTTCACAAACGTTAAAAGACACCAATTTTTTATCAACTTAAAGACCAAATGCATATGGATGAATACACACTGCTCTGGGCTCAAATATTAGGAACACAAACACTAGCTGTAATTGGGAGTTTTGGGAGTGAATTAAATAATAAAGACTGTAGTATTTACCACTGTAAAGGTCTGATTCTTATCTGTGTTAGTAAGGAGTATATCAAGAATAATGCCAAGAAACACATATAATTGCATAATTTTTTTACTAGTACTGGAGAAGCCATGCTCTCTGTGTTCTAAGTACCTAAGCAATATTCTTCAGAAATCTCTGACCTAGGAAACTATTGCTGTTTTACCAAGAAGATAATAAAGTAGACAAGACCTAAGTGATCTGCATAAATAATAATAGCATGTAAATGGTAAGAGTTAGTAAAAAGGCACAAGGAACCCCAGTGCTGTAAGTTGCAGTCAGAATCTGTTGCCAGTAATAGGAAAAAAAAAAATCCTGCCAAAATTAGTCTGTGATAATTTTTAGAGAGAACTGTAATTCCAATCAAACCTATTAGTCATTAGTCAAATCAGGAAAAAGTAATCTGAATGGACTTTTAAAAGAACTGAAAATTTATATTTTACTTATCCTTAAAACTTCATTCAATTCTTTCTGATTGAACAAGAAAACACAGGAAAAACAACCCATTCAAAACTACAGTGAAGGACACCTCTTTGTTAGAAACACCTCTTTTAATTTGAAATGATTTAAAATTCTAGCTAAAGAATTACTTGTTTTCCATCCAGAGTTTTTGAATATATCTATTTGTTCAAAAAATCATGGAATATTCCCATGGCAATTTCCCAAGCATTTCTACCTTTGAACAATTCACTAAATCAATTCAATGCATTTCCTCTACCGTTACCCAAACAGTGTCTTTGTGACTTCCAACAAGGATATTTGAATTACACCATTTTCAGCTTTTCTGTGCAGTCTGCTTCTGTGCACATTTTAAGCCAGACTTCCATCAGCCCTTGGGTCTTTGGTCTGTTCTGAAACAAAGACATCGTGCAAGACTAGGTCTCTCCTTGCAAAATCCCACTGCATATCTTTTCCATTCATACAGTAAGTGGCCAGCCTGCTGGTGAGTCTGACCTTAAGACCCCCCATCATGCCAAGGAGGGATCACAGTCATGATTTCTGGGGCAAATTTTGTCTGCACCTTGCTTGTCTCCATCTGCAGCTTGGTTTTCTGGACCACAATAATGAAGAAACGGTCTTGTGATTACTTCTGGACTGTTGTGGGCTGTCCTGCTCCGGGCTTCAGCTCTCAGGCTTGTGGAGATGGTTGCAGGTTTCCCGGTGATGGGTTGGTGAATCTGGTTATGGCCATTAGCTTGAACCCACACCTACCTGATTTATGTCTGGTGTCACCCTATCAAAATTCCTCATACAGCTGGATGGTTTCAGGCTCTTAAAGACAAAACTACTTTGCTTTTCCTAAGGCATTTGCTTATTTCTATCTTGTGAATAGGAGCAGGTATGAAATACAGATGAGTCTAAAGATTTAAGGGGAGAAAGATGTGTCAGATCCTAATGCTTTGAAAAGGAATGCCACTGGATCTGAAACTGCTTCACATCATAACCAGAATAATGGATGCAGAAATCTACTATGGTCTTTTTGAAAAAGAAGACCCATAAGAAACTGGGTGTACAAAGAATAAATGCATCTGAGAGGAAAACCTTGCTGAAAACAATTTCTGTTGCAGCCACTAAGAATCTGTCATTATATTCTCTGTGGAGCCTTGTGCTGCCATTAATTGGACACACCAAGACATTTCTCAGAATGAGTTGTTTAAAGCACAGCTCCTATCTCTCGGTGTAGTGTAGTCAAAATAAAACCTTCCAAACAACCCTTTCAACTTTCACTGTCATCACCTGCCAATGTAACTCTTTGAAAGGGTTTTTATTTTAGTAGCTGTTTGAGATAAAAGCAGCATAGTCATATCCACAGATAAAACTCCTCTGATGAATCTCTGTTGCCATTTGGGCAAGAAGGAGTGCTTTTCTTCCCAAGATTTTATTGATTGTTTGTGGACTCATTGATAAAACAGGCTGTGTGCCTTGCTGCAAAATGCTGCCAGCTCTGCATGCCGTCTGGTTTAACAATGATTCCAATACTAAATGTCCTATTTATGACTGTAGCCTTATGAAAAGCCATGCTTTTTTTTTAAAAAAAAGATACTTTGTACATAATTTTACTGAGATGTTATTCAAAGGACACAGGAATTAGAGTTGTAATGCTATTTATTTTTTTAAATACAGCAAACTTATTTTGTAAATTCATCAGTAGGTAGTCAAAAAAAAGCAAATTAAGTTAAGCCTAAAATCACGGGGAAAAGGCAATCCAGGTTACACAGTTCTGACTGGAAAGAAAATTATGTATTCTTTTATCTGATATCAAAGACAGAGAAATTAAAAATCCAGACTTCATAAGATCCTAGCTGGAATTAATCAATAGGAATCCAAACGTTCCAAGTATCACCTTGTATTAACAAGGATTAGCTATGTGCACTGGAATACAGCTAATCTGGAAATATCAGCTAAATTCAGGGTTGCCCACAGTTGCAAGCAGGAAAGGGCAACAAATTGTGATCAGCATTTGTCCTTGTGTTTGCTGTGACTGATGGAGGCAAGTCAGTGTAAGCATACACACTCAGATAATCAGTTACCTGACAGGGCTTTGGATGATGAAAAGTCTCTTCTCGGTCTCCAGAGAGCACAATGCTTATTTCAGACATTTCCTGGAAGACAAAGGCATAGAAGAAGAGCCTCTAGATTACACTGGGATGACAGAGATCTGCTAATAAAAATGTAAAGGTCAAAAGGCTCCATCCTCCTCTGCTGTAAACCAACATAACTTCAGCTATGACACCCATTTACAACTGCTAAGGATCTTGATTACCAAAGCAGGTTTGTGTCTTTTTTTGCTTTGCTTGTCACACAGCACAAAGGCCATACAGAAGCCTCACAGGCACAGTTAGGTTCCAGATAAAAGTATTTGCTGTTAACACAGCAAGTATAGTACTCAAGGTGTAATTAGGAGGCAGTTTTCTGCCAGTTTGCAGACAAAACCCACAAACACCAAGCTCAAGCTCAAAACAACATGGAACACTGTGTGGTTTAGATAACATTTGAAGCACACTAATAGATAAACCATAGCTCATATATTGGAGTTTTAGTAGTTCAGACCACCGCCTGTACCAAGGATGGGACCTGAAGGTGTAGCTGACACTTGCATGACAGATCTAGAAGAAATAAGGTAGTATCCTTGTTGCTATCTTTTTTGATAGTCTTTGATAATTGATTATGTATATAACCAAGGGAATCACACTTCTCTCAAGTACGTACTTTCATCATTTAAGTGGCTGCAAAGCCTCCCTGAAGTTGTGTGTGACAGTTCTTAGGTTTTCAGTGACATTCACTCACATTTATGTTTTAATTCACATTTATTTTTCAAATGGCTCTAATGGATGATATGTAAGGGGAAAAAAAAAAAAACAAAAAACAAAAAACAGAACTTGGACTTCCACTATTATGTGAATGACATTCAAATGTATATTGTCAAATCCTGGCATGGTACTTTCTTGCGAAATGATCAAAATGCATTCTGGAATGGACAGAAAGTTAATTGACTTTGCTTAAAACTGAATTGATGTTGATTGTTAGATGACATGAGAACAGATACGGTGATTTCCCCATACTTGCATTCTGATGGATTGGAACCCAAGACTTGCTTTGTTAAGACTTGCTATTGTTTTAAGGTGTTTATATGTATGTACATGTATATATTTATAATTATTTGAAAGATGTAACGAATTCAGCGTTCATTAGCTGCAGATGATTGGAGATCATTATTCCTACTTTCATTACAAGCAGGTCTGATTAGTGCAGGGCTTTATGTGTTGGCCTTCCTGCCACTGTGTGCCCTCTCCAGCAGCTTGGAATTTGCTGGACAGACTAAAATTGCTGATCATATCACTCCTGCACTGCCGTCCTCACAGTGCCTCTCTGTTTGACAGTAACCAGTTGCCATGGAAATAATTGTGGTGTCACAAATTCACTGTTATGATTTCAATAGACGTTCATGTAAAGTGGAAGAAATGGTTTGCAAGAGTAGCTGACACAAACAGCAAAGGAAACAATAAAAACACATCCAAGAGGACAACACTGTCTGGTAACTATAAGGTTTTTTTCTGACTAGTCCTTCAGGTAGATTTTTCAGGTCAGAATCCTTTTCTTCAGGATTTCTGTTGATGGGAACTCCTTGCTCTCTGCCACATTTTCTATTAATCCTTAGGCAGTTAGATATTCAGTAAAGTGACAACAGCATTCCACAACAGCAGGTATCTAGGGCTAGACAAAGTGCACCAGACAGCATCTCATTTGTATTCTGCCCCACTTATGGCCCAGACACCGCTTACATGAAGCACTGGTACATAGCCATGGCCCTTCTGTCATTCAACACACACTAAAAAGTCATGTGCATCAGACATGGAGGGAGGTGATAAGGTGTTTTTCTGCCAGCCACCGCACCTGGCACTAGTTGTTGGATCAGAGATATCTCATTTCTTTGTCTCTCTGACCCTTTTTTTTTTTTTTTTTTTGGTTAGATTTATTGAAACATTTCTTGTTTGAGCTATATTCATGGAAAAGCCCTGCACAGACATCAGTTCTTATATACGCAAAGGCTCCTCCTCACCAGAGAGACCCAAAATACCTGTTAGTCCTGTAAATCAGTTTATGAAAATCTCCATGTTCTGCAGCTAGACTTTGTCCATGCTTAAGCTTTCTCACCCTGCTTGAGCATATTAAGTTTCTGAGGGCACCTTCTGAGGTTTAGCTCTTTATGGTAGAGTAACAAGAAGTCCCATTTTAACTGGTAAAAATCAAGAATTCTGGAAATTATCCATCCCTTTCAAAAACTCTGAAAATTTACTTTATGGCCCAGACTTTTCTAGAAGAAACAGGACTTCCCTGGTTTCCACCCTTTGAGACGGTGAATAAATAATTCCTATAAAGTTGCAATAGACAGAAACTTTGACTCTCTGCTGGCCATAATATAGCTCAACATATTGCTGGTTCACTTGCATGGTCGCAGTCGGGAGATATCCCAATTTCCTGATGATGAAAGCTTCCTGTCTGAGCCTGTCCAGGTTATTTGAAGTCAAGTAAGAGCCATAAAATTGCATGAAGGCATAAAGTATATAGTATTTACAGTAGACATATAGATTACTAGCCAGGAAGTCTATTAAGGGATATGAAATAGGTCTCCCCATGCTTTATTTAATCATCTGTAGAATGAGGGTATTAATATCTCCCTACCTCATAGGCCTGTTGTGAGGGTAAATACATTCATGGCTACAAGACACACTGGTGTCCTGCAACAACACAATAACTAGATAATAATTGGGAGGTGGGAGGGGGTTTCTTTCAGTTTTTCTAAACTAATTGATTCCTGGTATAATGCCATTGACTCTAAAGCAGCAAATTTTGTCATTGAATTTTAAGTTTCAAACCAAGGCTGTGAAGTTTTCTCTTGTATTGCCCACAATACTTCAAACCTATGGGTTAAGTTGCATTTGAAATGCATCCAAGGTGTCCCCAGCACATACCAGCATGCCCTCTTTTCCTCATGTTTGGGCCAGAGCCATTCCCTCCTGCTTTGTGGATCTGTTTGAAATAATGCATGCAAGAATTAGTTTTCTCATGGACAGAGAGTGTTTTTTGCAAAGAAATGCAAGGAAAGAATGAGAAATGTTTTGCTTTATACAAAGCTGTGAATGTTTCTTGAATTAATTTTTAAATCTAACTACATCTGGCTTACACTAATATAATTTGTTCTAGGCCTTGTCTACACAGGAATGTTAAACTAGTTTAAAAAAAAGTGACTAAGTAACCTTAAGATTCTAATTCCAGCACTAATCTTGGGCATAATCACAAGAAAATTGGTATGGGATACAAAAAGATTTACAGAGTAGTATCACAACCAAAGTAAATAAAACTAGGTGGGTTTTCGGTAGAAAATAGGCCTTGTCAGACAAACTAGATATTGGAGGGTTTTTTATGGTAATACAAGTGTGGTTGTCAAAGAGAAGTGTTAGTACAATAGCTGGGCTGTAATTCAAAACAAGATTTAGGAGTGTAGTTCAGGATGGAAATGGCTGAACGTTAGGACCTTACCTCTGTACATCAAATTTTCAAAGCACAGGTAGGTCTATGCCCTGTATGGGAAAGAGCTAAATCCTTACCAGTAAGAATCCTAAACTCCACACATGGAGTTTGGGAATGTTAAAATTCTGTTGAAAAGTAAACACCTGAAACCAGAAGGACCATGCGTGGCAGTGAGCCATAGAGAGGGAGCCTGTCTCGTCCATGCTGCCTTTGGTGAGCGTGCTCTCGATCGAATTATCACCAGTGCTGTGCCAGGATACGGGAGAAAGCTAACTGCAAAGGTCCAAAACCGTCGAGGAGTGAGCTAAAAAATAAGCAGTACAGATGGATGATGGGAGGTCCAAGAATCACACTTAACACCCTGCCACTCGTTATTTAGTACTATAAGAGTACTGATATAAACAAACTATAGTAATGCCTGAACAGATGCCGAAGGAATGAGATTTCTGTCTGTCTCCTGACTATCTTCATGACAAGAGTAGCTGCTTAGACTCTATCCAAGAAGCTGTCCACAAGGCACTGCTATTTTTGTACGAGTTCAGTGCAGTCCAAGCAAGTTAGTTACTGTCTAAACAGAAATCATCAGGTTGGCTGTTTGGGTTTTTTTTGCCAATTTGGGCAAAAAATTGCTTGCTGTTTGCACACCAAATGCCATGGTTTGGGCAATGGGTGCATTTCAGGGCATCTTGGAGAATTTGGAATTAGGCTGAATTCTAGTGGACTCCTGTCCTGAACTGCAGGTTATAAATGACACATTAGGTATCTGATCAGTTCACTGAACATCTAATCAGACAGTTGATGTAGTCCTGTATGACATTCTTATAACAAAAATATCACTGTACAAAAATCAGTGAAGTTCTCTTAAATGGATTAAAATGAACTCGGTTTGGCAAGTGACAGCCTGCCAAAACTACAGTCTTTGTGTGGGGGAGAGCTGCTTTTGATTAGTTATTTTTAAGCTTTGATGTTATCTCTGCTTTTTCATGTAATTCACCATCTTTCAGTGGAAGATTCTGGTTTGCAGGCATTTTAGTTGTTGTTCAGAAATGTGGAGGAAATAGTTTTACAATAAAAATGTAAGTGTAAAAACTATGCAAGCTTTGAAAACAGAAGATTTATTGGGAAGTTTTCATCTTCTTTCTTTTTTCTTCTTTTTTTTTTTTTTTTTTTTTTTTGTTGTTGTTCTCCCCCACCTTGAATTTGAGATTTCAGCATCTTGATCTATTTCAGCAAAGGAGAAAAAAATATGAAATCCTGAAGATTTTGCAATATGGAAAAATCATTTTCCATCCAGCTCCAATTAAAAACTTTCTCTAATTAAATCTTACTTAATTGACAGGTCTCAAAAGATGTAACAATGAATCATCATACTATCAAGCTAGTTCCAGTGCAATCTGTTCTTGACCAAATGCTATATAACATCCTTATCTGTAGTCTTGAGAGAGTATAGTCATTGCGAGTAAAATTTACAGATGACAGGAATGGGTGGTATAGTAAATAATGAGGATGATTAATTTCTATGAACAAATTTGGTAATTCCTTAAGCAGTTTTCATTTGAAACACATGAAAAGATAGACCTTCAGGAAAGAAGAAGGTAGGTCATGAATGCAAACTGGCAGGCGGTACTTGAAATGCTGAAATACTCAAAACTGTTGTGGTAGCAAAGCAGCTTAACATTAGCTCTCTGTGTGATGCTGTAGCTAACAGGGCAAAACAGCTTTGGTGCATGCATAAAGATAGAATATCAAATAGGCATGTGACGTTGATATCCCCCCATGAAGATATTGCAATGCAGTGGCTGGGCCTTGTGTCCATGCTGCAGAAAAAATGATGTAAAATTAGGTGGTTCAGAAAGGAACCACAAAGACGCTATTAGTTCTGGAAAGCTGATTGTATAATGAAAGACAGGAGTGTAAGGCATTTGCTAACCATTTATCCAAGAGCTGCTAAGTTGGTTATTGATACAACTACAAATCAAAGGATATCAGGCTGTAGCTGGTTCTCAGTCTAGTAGAAAAAGTTGTAATGAGATTTCACTTTTGGAAGCTAAAGTCAGAAAAAACTGGGCTAGACAAAAAGACACTTTTTTAACATGAAACGCAAACAACTGGACTGATATTTCCTGAAGTATAGTGGCTACCCTGGCTCTTAAAGTCTTTAACCCAAGGCCAGATGCTTGCTAAAATATATCCCTAATTGCACAGACCTTCACACAAGTGTTAATGTGATGACTAAACAGTTTTAGGGTGTGCTTTTAAAACACATTCTAAAATTACTGTAGGAGTTCTGCGTCCCAGGCAAGAGAGGTTTCATCAGGGTCCTTCCCCCTGCCCCCATTTTGTCCTCTCTAATTTTCCCTCCCTCTTTTTTGTCATCAATACTGATGATTTGGCTGCAGGATAAGGCAGATGACCTCACTGATCTGGCTGGAAACTAACCTAAAAACTACAAAAAAAGCAACCCCAGTGACTGAAATGGCATGTTCAGAGCAGTGAGCAACCTGAGACCACACGTGTCTACATTGGCCATTCCAAACTTGCTCTTTTCCTTTCTCAAACAGATCAGAGAGATGCTGATTAGTCTTGTCCCTGCCATCTCAGACAAAATGTCCCATGGAAAAGTTCACAGTCCATGTCTCCATAAAGGCACAAAAGGAACAGGGCAACACACTCCAGACAACTATAACATAATTTACTACTTTCCATTAGGCAATATGGAGCCCAGAGGGTAACTGGACCATGAAGAGACCTGCATCTCAGAATACTTCCATGCTAGAACTTTCTTCCATCTCTCAGTTGGGACTTCCCCTGCCCACCCCACCCCACCCCCCCCAAAAAAAAAAAAAAAAGGCAGTAATTTGTCTTTATATATTGTGTTGTTGAGGGCAAGGAGATGAGAGAGATCTTGTTGTTTTCCTCACCTCAGAAAAGGTGGTAGTTGCTGCTAGACAAGCACTTCAAGTTAGCCAAGCCAAAGGGCCTGTGCTTCAGGCATAGAAGTAAAGATTTAACTCACTAGAGAATGTTTTTGCCAGAACACTTAAGAGAATGCGGTATTTATACAGCTAAGTGAGTTTCTTTTAGATCTCTCTCTTATGAAGTTAGGAAGATAAATTGATAGCTATGATATTATTTTCAGATTTACCCTAAATTGACTAGATACAAACCAATATGCCAATTTTGGCTGCCTATGTGCTGTGACCATGGTGGATTAGGACAGAGGTCTGGAATCTGTCTTTTCTAAGACAAGCACTGGGGAGGATCAGGTCAATGAGCAGGTGGCACGTTCAAAACACAGACAGTGGTTCATCATGCAAAGGTTACGAATGTGGCACTCCTTCCGGCAGGTTAGGAATGCCGAAGGTTAACACAGGCTCAGACACATCTGTGTAACAAAAATCCAATGAAGACAATTTAGTAGTAAGAAATCATTTCTGGTTCAGGAAGCCCCTAAGCAGCAAACTGCTGGATGTTAGAGGAATATTAACATATCCCCAAGATATACTCTTGGACAACCATATGTTTGCCTCATTCCTACATTATTCTGTAGGCATCCCCTATGACCAGCTGCCAGAAACAGAACTTGGTAAAACTTTACTCTGACTCACTCTTAAGCTCATCTGGTAAAAACTATATGATTCTATAGGTATATGTTCAGTATCTTACCATGACTGCAGGAATTTATCCTTTGAGGGGGTGGTTCTTGATATCAGCCTATCATTTCTAACTATCATATTTAATTTGACATTCCATCACAGTTGGTTTGCAATCAGCCTCAGCTGTTCAAAATCCTCACATTCAACTACAAATTCCTTGTGACTACTTGTATCTAAAAAGCTTCCAAAAGTATATGTGGAATTTACTACAAGATTTTTCTTCCCAAAGGAGTAGCTCTAAGTTTTTGGCTAGATTTTCCTAGACCTTGCGATGCCTTACAAGTTCAGCACGCTTGTCACATGACAGTATTGCACAACTGAACTGGAAAGAGAAAAACACTAGCTCATTCATGTGGTCTGGCATTAAATCCATCAGTGTTATTCAAAGTGATAAGTACAGCTTACATGTACAGTAAATCAGGCAGCACAGCATGATAAATTATGCTTTCCTTTCTGTCAAAGGATTTTTGAATCACAATGGAAATATTTTTCCATGTTCAAAGTCTGGATATGGAAGATAGATATGGAAGCAAAAAAACCCCAAAACCCAGGCCTTGGCTTACACCCTGAGTTAAGTGACAGCGTGGTTTTAAGTGCATTAAGGGTTTTGTCTACTTGGGAATCTTTTCTTCTGAAAGAAGATATCTATAAATAACTTGAAGCACAGATCTCCTTATTGAAGAGTGCATTAAACTGAACAAGAAAAAATAAAAACAACACAAAAACCCAACACCACAAACAAAATCAAACGGGCATTTCTGGAATAGGAGTATCTACAAAGAGACACATTCTTAGGAGAAAGCTATTCTGGTCAAATTTCCCATGCAGACAGACCTTTAATTAATTCACTGTAAAACCATGTGTGGAAACTCTCATTCTGATTTAAGCTTAAATTATATCAGTTTAATTTGTTTCCTTAAATTGACAGGTGTAAATGATATAACTAATTTTAATCTGGATACTAGAACATTTCAATATTTCGGCTTACTTGGCTTTAACATCGGTTTTGGGGCTTGTCTATGTTCACAGTTGTACAGGTTTAATTTGAGTTATCAACATATTTAGGCAAACTTGTGCAAGAGATCATGCAGCAAGCTCATATTCTCATCTGCCCAAGTATCACTTGATTGCAGCTACATTTAAACTGAAGAATAAAAAGGCACTTTTGAGGTAAAGAAAGAATGCCCATGTAGGCATCTGTATTATTTTAAATAGATGTGCAAGTCTGTATGTACAGTATCACTCACACTTGTTCATCTCTTATCTGTGGATAAAATACATGAAGGTCTAAGTTCAGCTGTCTGCTTTTTCTTGGATTTAAGGGATACATATTCAAAAAAGATGTTCCATCCAGTCTGGTGTGGGACAAGAGTGGTTAGCAGGGCATGGACAGTTGAGCGCAGAAAATTCAAACCCTCCAGAAGTGAATGAGTAATGAGTAATTATGCATCTTGTATGCCTTCCCTGAGCAGAGCAAAATTCAGATCTACAGTGATGACAACAATGTGCCAGCAGCACATAAGCTTTTCCACCTGCTTCTTACTCCACTTTAGGTCAGTACACAGGGTAGCCCAGGCCACTCAGTACATCAGATGATCTCCTTGCTGCACATGGTAAATTTTTTAACACGGAAATCCTAATGCTTTATGTTATTTATGATAATTAGTATTCTCCTGCTGAACTGCTTCAAATGTACTCTGTGAAACCCACATAGTCAAAACATTGCTGTACACCTTACACCTCTGATTCCAATGCAGACATCCAGGCTCAGGCTCTCATATTCTGCTCGTCCTCTCTTGTGTGAGGACGTTACAAATGAACCTTCTCCCCTGATACAAGAAAAGATACTAGCAATTACATTGGGTTTTGAGTAGGGGAGTGAGGAATATAAATGAACAGAAAGGTGCCAAGATATCAAGACTAAACCATCTGGCTTAGTGATAGTTGTAAAGTGAATTTTTAATGTGGTGGGTTGGGGTTTTTTTGGTCCTGATTTGAATAGAAACTGTTTTCATGTCCTGTGTAGCATAAACCTCTTTCAAAAAGGTCAAGTTAGACTAAACGAAACATTATTAATAGAGTCTGTATTTTTATTCCTTGAAGATATTTTATTGCAAATACTTATACAATCCAATTGCTAGTTAAAAAATGGAGAGAGAGAGAAAAGAGAGAAAAGGCAGGAAGAAAGGACATTACTTTCTTTTCACACTTTTCTTTTGTTTTGTAATGAATCTCTGCATTTCTGCAGTTGCACTCAGGAGAATGCTGGAAGGTTACTTCCCATAATGAATACAATCTGATATGTGAAGGACACACCTGCAAATGCTGCTGTGAATTTGAAAGGTGAAAGCCAAGTGAGAAGCATGAGGGATGGTGAATGAATGGAAGGAGGTGAAGCAGGGAGAGACAAGGTTTTCTAAGTGAAAAAAGGCACAAGCTGCTAAAAAGGTAGTGGGACAGTAGGTTTCTCTATGAAAGATCAGTTGTATTGTTATACAGGTTTTTATTATGGCTGTGCAGAGATGGTGCAAGAGCTTCTAGCCTCTTCTTGTTTTCACTTAGAGCTGTGTATCCTGCTTCCCTTGAGAATTTCTTCCAGCTCTGTATTGCAGCCAGTTCAATTCAAATCCTGCTGAATGGTATTATTTATTTTTGAGAGTGCCACAATTATCAGCAGGAATTCACAGGAATAAGCAAGTGTCATTAATTGCTGTGATCTTGAGGCTGGATGGTCTTGGACACAGACTGTATAACAAAGACAATATGAGATGCTTGAGTGCAGTGTTCTAGTTACTTTCTCCTATAATGTTGTCTATGAAAAAAAGAAACTTCTAAGGTTTGGTTGGTATAATGTCTGAAAAACTCACAGCATAGTTGAAGTTTTTTAATATTCAGATTGAGAAAGTCCTTTTTTTTTTTTTTTTTGTAATGGGTTGATATATCTTACTGTATAGTCTGTTCTTACATTGTCAGGAGGGACTAAAATAATCAGTGTATTTCTTCTACATTTGAGTTTCTTCATTATGTTTGTACTCTACAAATATTTTAGTATGCAATTTTTCCTGGAACGAAAGGTAAATTGATAACTTTTAAGCAAATATCAGATCACAACTGCTAGTTTTCAACTCATAAATGTTTCCACCTATAATATGATTCCAACAGTTACATTTACTCACCCAAAGACCAGAGACAACACCTTGTAACCTGTCAGTCAACATGAAAAACAATACAGCATAACTCTCCTTTTTTATTTCTACTACTGAATGTTGTAAAAAACCCTACCCATGGCCCACATACATGTGAGAAATTATTTGCCAGAAATACTTAGCAATAAATTAAGATAAATATATCTGAGACACTCATAAACACTTCCCCCCCCTTAAAATGTTGTGTAAGTCTTGATGTTTTAAAAGAAAACAGAAATCAAGCTTCATAAGCAAAATGTTATATTAGCAGTAAACTTCATACTACTCTATATAATACTGAGTCAGATGTTCAGTTTGATCTAGATTTTAGGATTCAGTCTTCTTTCACTAAATGAAACAGCTAAAATAATGACCACGATCAGTAAATAAGAGATTTGCCTCTAAAGGTAAATGTTGGGGTAAAGCAATGTGAATCAAATAAAATATTTTACTCAAAGACATTAACTCAATTTATTTCCTTGGTATGGAAAGAGAAACATCATAGAGTGTATTGCTGTAGCTTAATGGGTTACTGTGGCTTGGGGAGTTCAATCTAACGTGTTTTACTTCAGCACAGTCAAGACAGGCTAAAATCATACACAGTCAGTTGCTAGGACTTTGCCTAATGAGTGACAGTTTGCTATATAGTGATACTGCAATCAGTTGCTGTCATTAACAATCAATAGCTATCAGTGCCTTCTGTCGTTTAGTATTTGCATTGAGGGAAATGCCAAGAATGTTCATTGACTTAAATTAAATCGGATTTTTATTCTATAGCTGAAATTTGCCACTGGGCAGTCTGAAAGATTCCAAGGTTTTGATGTACCTCTGTATATTAAAACATCAAAATAAGTTTTATGATGTGTGCAGACCTTATTCTGAATTTTTGTACAAGAGCGCACTGTATCCGAAGACTGCCTTCTTCCACAGCCTTGAGAAATACGCTGAGAGTCATGACATGAGTTCAGCAGTATAAAAGTCAGGCGCTTGTGTAAACTCAATACCTAACCTTCATCTCTAGTAGGTGGAGAGCAAATATCTCTGCCAGAAACTGTTTTGTTTCCAGCTATTCTAAGAAATCAGTATGATGTGCAAAACCATATCACAATACATGCTATTGCTAACAAACAATATTCTAATACTGACACAAAGCTGTTAACATTAAACAGAATAAAATCACTGTTTGAATCCTTGTCTGAATATAGAATATTGCTGAGGGTTGGGAGTTAAGGACAGTTCATGAGGATGAAACTCCTGCTTAGAGACTTTCATTACCTTAGTTACAATAAATTATCTGAAAGCTGAAATTGAACATTTTTCTTTCCCCAAAGGTTAGTGATTTGTAGTTGTCACAGCAGTATTAGTTCAAATTTGCCTCCATTTTTTAAAAAACAATGTGTTAAGAATATTTTTTTCTAATTAAGCTTTTCTAATATTGGAAAAACTGGTTGTGTCTTCCACTGTACTTGGTTGCTTTTTTAATATTGGCTTTTTCCTGGAATGAAAACCTAATTCTAAAATGCAGACAAACAACGTAGTCCTTCCTCCTCCACTCTTACCCTGATTTTTGATGCTGCCTTTATCTAAGAATCTTCTTTGTCAGGTCCTGTGTCAAATCACGGGCTGACACTACACCATGACTTCCATTAACCTCATGGTAACAACAGTGCTGTAAATCTGAAAATAGACTGTAGCAGTAGCTGTTGCCTGCTGTTGCACAGCTATCAACAGTAAAATTTTTCCATAAGACATGCAGCAGTGGGTTTTAGTAGATTTCTGAGTTTTTATATTATGGAAACGCTGTCTGCCCAAAGCATAACCCAGCATTTGAATACATGAACCATGAAACAGTTCATGGTAAATCCAGTAAATAAAATCATTTTGTATGCATGATTTACACCATAGATCTCAACATGTTTTTCAAAGCAGATTAGTAAAGAATTGATGCAGAGAAACTGAGGGAAAATCAGTCAAGCGCTCCTTTATGCTTGATTTTTCTGATAGCTGCATAGAGACACCTACCACAGTTTCTGTTGTCTCCCAGCATAACGAGAATGACACTGCCAGTACATCATATCAAACCTAAGTGTGAAAAATGACTGCTCTTGAAAGCCTTTGACTCAGGGCTAAGCACAAAAAAGGTCTCCATAGGAGAGAGTAATTCAGGTGCCTTCATTGAAACGTACCTCCTCAGATGATGAGCTCAGCTCTGGAAGTATCCAGGCAGTGAACCCGCTTTGGGACTCAGCCCTGTCTCAGTCGACTCAGCTGGAATCTTTCCATTTATAACAGGGCTGGGGAAAGCCTTCAGGATAAAGTAATAACTATTAAAATGCAGAAGGGCCCAACTCTGCTGTCATTTATCTTATTTCTCTGCAGTGTATTTCTCTTATTACAAGCAACATCCCTTTCCCAAAGTGAGAAAGTCTCCCATTTGCTCAAGCTTAGAGGTGATCCACGAACTAATCTGTCACCAATTTTATATTAAATACCCTTACAGATGGTTGTGTTTTGTAAAACTTCAGATATACTTTATTAACTCTGAATTTAATTTAAATCCCTGCACAATGCAATAAATGACAAATAAAAACAATTTATAGAAAAAAAGATTATTTTTCCATCTGAAGGAGGATGTCACAATCATATAATCATTTTTTCATTTAAGGTGATTAAGGAAGGCAGACAGATGAAGAATAATCAAATAAATATTCCTACATTAAGACAGAAATATTTCCACCTACATTTGTTAACTGTGAAAATGGCATCTAGATGCTACAAAACAGCTTTTTCTCATCTGCATATTGTCTTTGCTGGCATCAGATATACCTCACCTACCCTTCATCTCAGCTTAGCACTACTTGCTTATGCATGCACAGCGTGTGCAAGTGTGAAAAAAATAACTTCTCTTGTAGGAGCTTAAGGTGGATAAATCTTTGATGTACACTGGTAAGCTATTCTAATCTTTGCAGGCACTCTGTGAGATATCAACTCTTTAATACTCATTCCTCTTGGAAAGCTGCACAATTGATCTTGTGAAGATCTAAGTAAATCTAGGATTTACAGCTAGAATAAATCAATATGCATCTTTTTAATGATACTTATAATAATCAGAATGCCTCCATAATAAGCATAACTGTGTTATGCCATGTAAAAAGTAGCATATTTATCACTAAATACTTTAAAAATAGTGTGCAGAATGTTTCCGCATTCTTCCAGTCCAGAGTACACCATCAAGCCAATGAACATGGAACAGACTCTCAATTGGTGAAAAGTGATAGACTTCCAGGACTTTAATCCCATTATTTTTTTTCAGTTTAAAACTCTATTAGAATGTAAAGTAATCATTAATGATACTGTATTTCACTTATTATTTAACTATACAGACAGGGGCTTTGACATTCTAATGCATCTCATTATCTTTTACATTTCTTCTGCATTTTTCTCAATTAGGCAAAAGAAACAAATATATTTAGTAACTTTCACCTTTACTGCTAAAGTGTTTGCACAAGAGCAATTCTTAAACAGTGTGCAGGCTTTATTTTAATCATATCTACCTTTATTGGGTTTGGCTGAGCCCCACAGACGCCCTCATAGTGCTGTGCTTGTACTGGTACCTAGAAACAGTGATAACACACCAGCATTTTGGCTACTGCTGAGCATCACTCGCACAGCACCAAAGCTGTATCTCTGACCTTCCCCCCCTCACCAACAGGCTGGGGGTGGGCAAGATCTTGGGAGGGAACGTAGCCATGACAGCTGACCCAAACTGACCGTATTCCACACCATATCATAGGGGAAAGGAGGAGGAAGAGAGAGGCATTTATTATTTATGGCGTTTGTCTTCCAGAGCAACCGCTACACACACTGAAGCCCTGCTTCCCAGGAGGTGGCTGGACATCGCCTGCTGATGGGAAGTAAAGAAAAACATCTTTTGTTTTCCTTTTTTTCCATATGCATGAACTTTGCTATTGCTTCATTAAATTGCCTTTGTCTTGACCCACAAGCTTTTTTTTTAAAATTTTTTTCTCCCTACCCCACCCACCCCCAAGTCTGCCAAAGAGGGGAGTGACAGAGCAGTTTGGTGGGCACCTGGCACCCAGCCAAGGTCAACCCACCACACTACCAAAACATTATGAAAAGATAATTACCAAGATTGTTTTTCTGAAACAATTTTCCCTTTCCAAAACTAGACTGGTACACTCCTTTAAGGAGTGCAATACATCAAAAATGGTTACAAACTGAGCAGTGAAATATGACTTCACATGCTGTCTTTTTCAATTACTGTATACAGATGATTTTGCCCATGTAATAGCATGTAATATTTTTATTGCAAGGGAAACAAGCCTTTAGCCCTTGTATATCAAAACCATTGGTAGCTATTTCTCTTGAATGTTACATATAGTGTATGTTTCAGGAAATCATAATGTCTGCACGAGAACTGCTTCTTTGATACATACTAGTATACTGCCTAGCACAATGACATCTTTGATTCAGAAATGGGTACAACTATAATAGATAAGCAATGAAAGATAATAAACAGTAGGAATTATAATTGTTGGTGTTTGTATTATTAACACAGAGACTGCCTCAAAGATATTCAGCCATCTCACTTGTATCCTCTTGTACCAATTGATCCTCTGCCTTTCTTCATCAATTAGCGAGGGTATGTAGCAAATTAGGATGAATTCCAGCTCTGCCCACACTATTTGATTGGTTCCTCCCATTCTTATTCAGTGTTTTATACAGTCTTGATGAGGGAGTTGGAATTCATGCATCTGGCCCCATAGCCCGGATAAATACAGCAGCAGCCCTCAAAGGCCTATTCTGAATGAGAGAGACAGACATTAAAAAAGCCCCAAAACAACCACCCCCCTCCCCCCCCCCCCAAACAAAACCAACAACAAAAAAACCCTGCATGATGGTATAACGAGTTCAGTTTATACAGTAGCTCTATAAGCATCAATGTCTGGGATTTTTTTTTTTTTTCCCTTCTGACTTTGCTTTGCTCGTACTCACAAACCTCTCTGACAGGATGGGTCGTTTCCTAAATAACCTCAGCGGCCCAGAACCAATGGTATCCTCAAACAAATCACACCCTGCTGGTCCCTTTCACATCAAAACTTTGAGGCATTCTGGTTCATTATCATTTACAGTTTCTCCACGACACATACAGTATTATTGCCAGTCAAGCCAGACTGTACGTCTTTTGATTTCGTTTGCATTCCTGGCTTGCTCAAGCTGGTCTTATTGAGATCACTGAAGAACATCATTTCCTTATTTAAATAGGATTTGCATTTCTCAGGCTTCTTTAACAGCCTCTCTTTTGAACATTGCTTTTTGAAGATTTGCCCTGACGTTCCTACCAGACAAGTCTACAAAAGAGCATTGTGGGCTCCAAATGTCCTTCGCGCTGTTAGCCTAGTGGAGGGCATTATGACATGTGGGGTAAATAAAAGTTAACAGAGATAACAAGGACCTTAATACAGGAAAGCATTAAGATCTCTGGAGCAGCTCTACTGTAAAACCTCAATGACAGTCCTGGGTTTCTGTCAAACCAGAGCAGCTGCAGCAAATTGCTGATGATGTTCGTTCAAAATACAACAGTGGTAAGTCCAGGCAAACAATACCCCCAAACAAAGATCAATTTTTTTGTGCTTTTGCACAAGCTGTCAAGGTGGTTAGACTCCCTAGAGTCCTGTGCTCTAGAATTTCTCCTGAGCTGAGTTTCCATTCTGTACAGGGCTGACTGATATGGCTGGCATCCAAAACACCTTGAAATCAATGTGAGTGAAACTTCACACAAAGCATTACTTATTAACTTAAACAGTTTCAGAACACCAGGAGCTCAGATTAAGATACATGGTCAGACTCAAACCGCTGCTTCCTTTAGTACATCTACCCAGGTACACACATATAAGCTGGAGTCCTGGGCCAAAACATTTCAAATTCTGTATGAATTCTGTTCATACAGAATACTGAATTCCAGGAGTTGAATCAATCCACAGAAAGTAGGTCACCCCTGTAGCTGAAAGTGCTGGGAGCTCGGTGCTTAGCTCAGGTCTTGCCTAATTGCCCAGACTAGGAGCTATAACTGTGTCTGATCTATCACATATGTCGTTATCTCTTCAAGCCTTATTCTCCCCGTGGAGATTATTTGGGGAATGATGTCCATAACTATTAGGCAATTCCTTATTTCTAGGACTGCATGACCCACTTTGATCTTGTGGGTTAGTAGGTGGTGGAAGAAGAGATGAGATATTAACTTTATAGCTTCTCAGACAACCTCAGAAATTAAACTATTGTCCTGTATTATCATATATCTCTGTAATTCCTTTGTACGTCTGAACCTCAGGTCACAAACTAGCACACTATGAAGTGTTCAGCGATTTCCATACCATAAATCCTGCTAAGGATGAAAGATTCTCTTCCGAGTATTACTGTCCAATTTCTGTAACATCAGGATTAGCTTATTTAGGTAAGCTACTAAGTCTGTGGCAGTTTAACCAAAAATTAACCTCAGACTTTTAGGAAAGTCTCTGAGTAACAGCCATTTCCAGAAATGTAGGATTACTTGCTTTTTGTGGCAGTGCTGTCTGCACTGGAAATTCTTCTCATTACCACTTCTTTGAATAGCAGTGAACAATACTTGGACCAGATCCAAATCTTATGCAGCACTGAGCCTCAGTGATGGTGTTCATGGGAAATACCTTTAAATATGGTATTTGATTTGTAATGAAAGAGCATGTTCTTGGGGTTCATCAGGAAGTAATTTTTGTTCTACAGAAAAGGACAAAAAAAAAAAAAAAAAAAAAAAAAAAAAAAAGCTGATTTTGAAAACAAATCACCGTGCCAAGAAAACTTCAAAAACATGTGAGTTTGTATACCAAAACATAGGAAAACTCCAACCTGAGTATTCTGAGTATATTGACAACCCAAGACATTAAAAAAAAATTGGTTGAGATGCTAACACCTTCAGTAAAAATTTAATTTTATTAAAATAGGTATTTCTTGCGGATGTTCTTATCTGACAAAAACAAAAGTGGGAACAAAACAAAACCAAACAAAAACTTATAAAATAATTAAAATGCTATTCCATCAGCCCTAATCACAAGCTGCATAAATACCATAAAAATAACTGTACTGCGTGGTTTACTCATATGTGGTTAGAAACCCACCTAGTCCTGTAGGGAAATGGGGCCCCTAAAATACATTAAATAACAATCTATCAATTTACCAATCTGAAGTTGACATTATGCACATTGTACCTGCATTTCCAAAAATAAAGGGGTCATGCACTTTCTTCTTTAAAAGGGCACATGGAGATTCCTAATGAAAAGCTGCTGAGAATCTAAAGCAGTTAGAGGCAACTGTGACTAGTGGAAACCAATTTGTAACCATTGGTTTCACAGCAGGCTGTCATCTCTCTGCCTCTATTCATTTGCTTGTTTTCTGGTTCAGTAAAAACTCTGTTCTACTATTATGATTTAATGGCATGGTAATCTTTATAAGCCTACTAGATTTTTCTGGAATATATTTACGAAAAATAAATGTATAGGGGCTGGTGGCTTGCCCCTTAATTAAGATTCCCCAGGCGTGCAGGCAGGCGTGTGTTTGGAATCCAAACCCATTCACACTTCTTACAAACAAGGCTCTGGTTGGAGGGAAGAAGCTGATGATAATGTTTCCTAACACCCCACATTTTAATATATAAAAAACAATCCAAAGTGGAAGTATTTTAACACAGATTTAAAATCTCAGATGTGTCAGCGACTCTCAGAGTGATAATGAAGAGTTATGCTGCTACAATTGCGTGGTCTGGAGCAAAACGCAGGGTTATTCGAAGTGGTGAATTCAGGCTGCAGTAGCAAGGGGCGAAAGGATGTGGCTGGACCACTGAGCCACAGCAGTTCCCACAGAACCTTCAAGGAAAATTCACTTTTTGGAAGTAAGGGCTCACAAAGCCACACAGTCACAAGCTAGAAACAGCATCAACCGTGGATTTGCCAGTGGAAATGCCCTGTTTTCCAGAGGATAAGGGAAAGTGCTATGACAGATGTGTACTCTAACTAACAAGGATGGTGAAGTTTCTACTTCCTCTTTCTTCTATTCAGGATAAACACCGTGCCAGGACAAAGAAGAGAAAAATGAAAAAGGAGCAGAAATGGAAACATCACAACTGCCCAGCAAAAGTAACTTCAGTGGCAAACTTAGGGCAAACTCTTATGAGTACAGTTGTACACGAGAGGAAAAACAGTTAAAAACATTCTCCATTTCCTTATTCCTTCTTCTCTGACACAGTAAAGCCAAAATTTGCTCTAAGAAGCTTCCATTGGGGTGGGAGGGCATTAATCTAGATTAGTCCCTACTGGATGTTAATGTTTCTTAGGGACTGGGTGTTGTAAATTGTTTAAATCCATATTCTTACCAAATAAAGGAGATGCATTCAATCATGAACAAGCCCCCAGCTCAGGCTGGCACTGCACTGGCTGTTTCAGCATCATTAGCTGCCTTCCACCTTCCTTCCTAGGGAAAGGCATTAGGTGCACAGGCAGGAATATATAAAGAAACTTTTCTTCTCACTTGTTCATGCTCTTCCTATGTTGGCAGCCTAGGACTAAGGAAGAAAGATAGTTAACACCACTACAAAATATTTCCTAGTATTTTTAATCCATCTGCGCAAGCCTATTAGCTTGTGAGAACATTTTATTATGCCTTGCCCACATCTCCAGAAATCGCTGTTTGTGAAATCAAACAGATCACTTTGGCTGATTGCACAGTAAATCAGTGGCACAGCATTACTTACATACCATTCATTGCATGCTTTAAAATGTCAGCCTCATTTTCTCTATGAGACAAACAACAAAACAGTCTCCAAAAATGTCAAGTTTGGCTTGTTTTTCATCCCTCTGCCTTCACACTCAATGGACAAAAAACCTGGTCACATACAGACTCCTCCCTCAGAATGTCCTGAAAGTGTCAGCAGCTTTCCCAGAAATAATGCTAAAAGCCACATGATGTTATTGATCTACTTCGAGAATGCCAAAAGCCATAAACATTAATTAAAAAAAAAAAAATCACAGTTTATGAAGGCCAGAAGAAGGGGAAATAAAATCTACATATTATTACATATCAGCCATAAAAGCACCCAATAATTTTTTGAAGCCTTATATCAATCTCTGATCCACTGATTCCTTTAGTGTTTTGAATGACATGGACCTGTTGGTAGAAAGCCAACACAAAGCCTGCACAGCTCATAGGCCCTCTGAAGTCAATTTTTACAGCAATGAACATCACCAACTGAATCTTCAACCTGTGAAAGCAACCAGAAAAAAAAAAAAAAAAAAGAAAAATTACAAAAATTACAAATGTCTTTTTTCTTGCTATAATTCCATTTACAGTTGGCCTTAGGGAGAAAATCAACATGACTAAATTACAGCTGGCAAGACTGAAAAAAAATTTAGACATTTTCTGGATAGATATCAACCCATTCATAGCAGAAAAAGAAAATGGTGAAAGAAACAGAAACAGAAGTAGTAAAAAACTACGGGGAGACACTACTGCTTGTACACTGGTCTTTGCTTACTCTGGCCAGGTACTAAAGGGAAGTTTCCCTTTTTCCCAGAAAAGATTTTGCAGCTAAAAGACCCTGACCCACACTCCAGAGGAGCAGTCACCCACAGTTTTTCAGAGCAACAGTGCCTTTCCCTACCTGCTATTATACCAACCACACCTTCAGCACTGATAATAAATTTTCCCCAAATACTTTGATATTTTGTGTATGTAAAATCACCTGGGCTGATTGTCACTGTACACTGAGCCACAAAAAGGAGCTAACTGAACACCAACATGAGAGCTGAGTGCTTCACGTCATGGGTAATATCAGAATCTGCATCAGGAAAAATAGTTCCTCAGTCCTTTCTATACTGCAAACTAATATCTTTCCCTTTACTCTCTACTTAGATGCCTGCACTGGTGCCGTCACTTCGTTAATACAGTTTCACCACTCAAAATTAACACAATATTAGGAAACAACGAAACATTTCTTCCAGATACAACTTACTCTCTGTAAAACAAGAAGGTCAAAACACAGGAAACCTCAACCCCATTCCTTCTGAGTGCTGGGAGAACTGCTCTGACCGCAACTTTCTAAAAGCTCTTCAGTTTTTTTGCTCCCTCATTTACCTTCTAGTCAGAAAATCTATTATTGGTAAAATGCATTGGCCTGGGATAAGCTTATTCCCATTATCAACATTTCTTCTATTCTAAAAAGGATTTAAATGGTGACTAATAGCATTTGTCTTAATCATTTTTGCAATTAACTGTGCAAACCTATCTAGTCAAAAGATACAGAAATAATTAAAGTGGACATTTACATTCTTTTTCATTTTTCTTCTTTTCTTCATTCCCGTTATCTTTGGCAGGACATTCCAGGGCTGCAAATACTTTTTTCCTGAAAAAAAATTCAGAGGTAGAAAAGCATTTTCAGAAAGTACATTGGAAAAATTTCACAGGCTATGAGACTCCTTTCAGTTATGCTACAGAGCCTTTGTGCAACTCAAGCCATCTTTATTAAGCCCAGTCTTTACTGTAAATAGGAATAAGATCCAAAGTCTCTTACATAGTCCATTATTAATCATTATTCCCCTTTTTTTATTTGTTTGCATGGCCTAAGTGCCTGAGTCACAGGTCAAGATCCCACTTTACTATGTTCTGTGCAGACCAGGGGTTTTAGGCATACGTTTCTGGGTGCCTGCCAAATGGTTGCCTATTCCTATTACCTAGAAAGAGATAATGGTTTTGCAAGAATAATGTAAATGCTTGCTGCTGTTTAGTCAGCCAGGTTCTGCTCGCTCTCTCCACTTGCACTCCACAACCTATGTAAGAGCAAAGATAAATTGCTGGCCGAAAAGCACAAGGGCAGCCAGCGTGGCTCATTGCCTGAGGACAGCCAGGTCCTGCACGGGCAGGGAGAGGACCACCCGAGGCAGCTCATCCAAGCACCCTTCTCGCTGCCAGCGGAGCAGTAGGAATGAGGACCCCGCCTGAGGAGCCGTGGGCAAAGCCTGTTTGGGAAGTCTTTGTTTCACGCTTTCCCACTGTGCAGCTGCAATGTGGAGACCGTGCCCTAGATTCATAGAGGTCCAGTCATCAGTCACCAAAGAAGGTGGTTGCTCTTCACATAAGATATTGGATGGAAACCCAGCCTTACCTTTTACGCCTAAGCCTTGATCAGCTGCAGAATAATTTAGTCCTGCAAGGGGAATCCATGGGTGTATTCCCAAAGGCTAGTTGAAGACTATGACACCACTGTTCCCAGAGGTTCAACTGCACTGTTGAGATGTGAAATAGGTCTCAGAAGGGGGTTCAGGGAACGGGACTGAGTTGAACTCCTTCAGGCAACAGTCCAGTCTACCCTTCTCTCTACTTATTATGGAAAGGAGCCTAGGGAAATTAACCTTACTGGGCAAACTTTAGCCTTTGTGTATCTCTCCTTAAGGCTTTACAACAGAGATTACCTTAAGCTAATAGATAATTTCCCTCTCTATTAACTGTGACACCGAATTATCAGTTCCTTCTCTCCCATACTTTTGTTACTTACAGTCCTTCACAGGAGGAAAAGCTATGGGTGCAAGCACATCTCCAGTCAAAAAAGAATTTGATTTCTCAGCACACTAACACACTTCTTGAACGAATTGGCTTCCACAGGTTGTGGTTTTGGGAACTGATGGATTAAATTAAAAAAAAAATTAAATCTCCCACATTTATTCTGGAGGTGTGAAGGTCTTGGTATGCTTAGTTAGGACAGTTCTACTGTTTATCTCCTTGGCATTAACTTGTATAAATACATTACATACCAAACAAAAAAACCCACAACAAATCTCCTTTTTGTCCTATTAGAAAAGCTCATCTTCTCAATCGAATCAATGTCAGCAGCAAATCCATAAAAAGTAACAATATATAAAACATGTCATAGATTTGGCTCCAACAGTTTAATTAATTTAGTCCATTTGGGAGTAGATGACAAGGCTTTTTCTTCAGAAACCTTCATTGATTCCTTTTAAATAGTGCTGACACAAGTGGAAGTAATTCAAATTAATGACAAAGTTCTACTTTGGGTCGAGATTTCTTAAACAGTTCAGACTATAATCAGTATTAATCCACCCAGATTTAACACTTGTATTAAACATAAACAGAGTTGAGAGGTGGTTTTAGTGAGAAAATAAAATAATAAAGAACTCCTATTCTTTCCTTCCATTTCTCTTAATATTTGCATGATCGGCTGTCTGACCTGTTCTCTCTGTAGTGATAGAAAAATCCTCACAACTTTACAAACATGTTGAAGAGGATTCTGCGAAGAGGAGATCAAAACTCAGAGGATACATAAATAGCCTAAATTATTTATTAGAAACTGCTCTGTGCCTGGAATTGAGAAGGAAAAATTATTTCAACGAAAATAAAAATCACTCCCTCTGATTACAATGATAATTAATAGTTATTTGCATTACGGTAACAAAGTGCTTTTATTTGTTTACACTCAAAAAATACCATTGCCCCAAATCTTAAGAACTCTCTTCATAAATATATCAAATTAATTTGTTTGTTGACACAGAATTATTTCATTTATTTCCCAAGGGTGAAAATGAAAACAGCTCCTCAGCTGAAGTTTGACACAAAACATTAGTAGGTAGGAGAAAGACTAACTTCACCGCAGCCTGCTTTATAGCCCCACTCCTCACCAGCACCTAATCACCCAAAGCTCAGCGCCTCATCAGGATGGTCCTGCCCAGACTGGCAGAACTGAAGTCACCAGCAGCATTGACACCTAACTGACCATCCACTTAAGCTTCAGAGCAGACCCTCCACTGAGCCGAACAGGACAGCTCAGTGCTTCCCTGGAGCTGCGGCTTTCCCTTACACAGACCCAGGAGGACTGCACCCTGCTGAGTGTGTTTGAGGAGGTGCCACCACACAGATGTCAACTGCGATAGCTGTGATCTGGAAGGGACATTAAAAAATGCTTCAGTTTTAAGGATAGCTTCATAAACAGATTTCCTAAAACTACAGTATCTTCATTGTTTGATTTTATTTTTTTTTTTTAATTTAAGTTTTTAAACACTGTCAGGAGCTGAGCTTGAGCTGGGGGAGAAATTGAACTAGCTGACCTCTCAAGGTCCCTGAAATACTATTTCTGATTCACAGACAAAGAAAAAAGAATTCTGTCCATGGAAGAAAAGCTTAGATTGTGAAGAAATTTACATAGGAGGGAGAGGATTTAAAGCTTTGCAGAAGGATTAAAATTTGCTATGAACGCCAGCATAGAAGTTGTACTGTTAAGTGAAAACCTTTATACAGTTAAATAGCACCCTCGTCCTTCAAAGAAATACCATTTACAGATAAATACCACTGTCTTCCAGATCAGAGCAAAGGTCACTGTCATGGTGAGTCTGAATGAAGATTTAGACTTGCTTTTAGATTTTCATTTGTTATTGTAACTACCCGTTTCTCCAGTTTCATGGGGGATAATTTTTTTACAAGACTATTGCATTAAGCAAACATGCTTGAGAAGGTGAAGGCAGCCCAGTGACAGTGCACAGAGCGATAGGAAGCACTCAGAATGTGAAGTGAGTCAAAGAAATCTCAGCTGTGCACCAAAGAGAATAAGATATCGCTGAGATAAATTCCCTTGCTCACACCAGGTAGCACAATCATCCTTCATTACACGCTTGGGCCCAAGTTTGCCAAGTGGGTAGTGATTCCAGTTGCCTGCATTTCTGTCACTTTGGGCTGACCTAGATTTGGAAGAGGAAGGAGGGGGAAGTGAGGAGTGGAGATCCAGATCTTAGAGTAAACCTCCTGGGATCAAACTTTAGCAAGTCTAGTGCGGAGCTATTTTGGGTTGAACAACATAAAGCTGACACATTAAAGAATACTGACACCAGATAATTAAAGTTACATCTTTTTAGGTGGCCTAGAAGTTGTTCTTAGACTGACTTCACCTGTTGTGATAGAAAAATAAAACTAAGGTCTGTACAAGAACAGATGACCCAACAGGCTACCTTCACTTAAGTCACACCAGGATCTGAGGCAACAGCACAAGTGAAAATAAATTGGATACCAAATACTTGTGTCACTTTTGTCTTCCCAGTTCAAATTATTTTTTTTTCTCATTTATTAACTCATATATAGCCATGTATATTGGGACAGCCTTCAACATGACACTAGCAAGACTAAACTGCCCCCATAATAAGATAGCTTCCTCCATGAGGCTATTGTCAGATCAATCACGTTGTCCCCAGTTCAAAGCTGTAAAAGGTGAATCTGTCTTATTGTTTGCCACAAACTGAAGTGTGGACTTGTCCTCAAATTATGCTAAAGCTTTAAGGTTTTCCACAGAAGATCCATACCAGAATCTGAATATTCTAATACTAGTACACCTCTCTCGCAGGCTTGCTGCATGGGAAAAGTTAGGATCAGGGAACATAGCCAACAATGCCAGCCATCTCACACTCTCTAAGGGTGGCAGCAAGTCATGAGAATTCATGAGGAAAGCTGTTTAAAAAAAAATGTATTCTCTTTCTCATGAGAATTTTTTTATTTTTCATCACCCCCTCCAATCTTTAAATATTTGTTTCCCTTTGCTCCCAAATCAGGATGTTACACATAATATACGTGATATTTCCTTTAACAAAAACACTGATTTTTGCCAGGGTAATGCATGATTCTGTTTCTTTTTTTAAAAAAATCACTGTGTTGGAGTATGAATTTTCTGTATAAAATAGGTCTGGTAGTGGCAAAAAGAGAAGAATAGAACTAAGGCTGACCCTTCTCTTCTTCTTCAGCTAATGCCAGGATTTGGGATCTTCACACTCTCCTGTACTTCTTTAAAAGAAAGGATAAAAATAGCCCTAATGAGCAGCTCTGTAACTACAAACAGCAAGTATTTCAGTTAGAAGGAAATGTCACTGTTAAGCTTTCAGTGGTTGTTATATATAACAACTATTTAAAAACATATAGTGTAAAAATTATGAAAGCTACCTTGACAGGGGTGCTTTTAAATCTACAAGATTTATGGAAATATAAAATAAATATTTAGCATGTTGATTTTACATGCAGGAAGGAGTCAAATGCATGCCATTACCAACATCTTCCCTCCCTCCCCCACTACTGTCTTCAAGACAGTGCAACACACCTCACTGTTGTATGTATTCTGTTATTCCTTTGTGCCTGGAGACACTCATATGACTCATTATTTAAGAATAAATAAATAAAATCTGGCACGTTAATTGTGTGGCATAGAAGAGTTCAAATGGAATTGAAAGCCTGTTCTCATCACCAGGTACATTGTGTAGTAGACGACAGTTTCAAATATTAAATAACACTGAAGACAAGGGAACAAATATTGCCTATGAATAGGGATGGAGTTAATTGAAGGCTGCCCTATTGTTCTACTACTGTAATCCAAAACACACCTGCAAGGGCTTCATCCCTTTTTCAATTCACATATGCTACCATTTGTGGGGGGAAAAAAATAAAGGAAAAAAAAAGGGGGGGGGGAAGTAAAATGAAGGGAAGGGAGGGAAGATGAGAATGAGAGAAGAACCTTGTTTTTTCCCATCATCTAAAAAGAGTTAATCAAAGTAAAATGTGTGTTGTGATATTGAGGGGGGAAGGGGAAACGAGCTTAAGAGATTAAGTGCATAAATGGAATGGAATTTAGCCACATGCCATTACAGTCAGTAATAGAGATTTTTTTTTTTCCTCCCCCAAACAAATATCACAAATAGAACCAAACAGTAAGGGATAATTTGGGGTGGTAGTTCTGAAGTCCTCTATTCAATGTCAAGAGAATTCATGAACAGTGATGCATGCTATCTGGCTGAGAAAAGAGAATTCTAAAGTAGGCTCCGTTCTTCATGGCCAGACAATTTCTTTTTTGTGTCCTGCCAGAACTCTAATTGTAAAGCCCTTTTCAATCGCACCAATCAGCCATGTCTTTCAAGTTGGCTCCCCCCATTCTATTATTCAGCTGACAAGCAGTTATAAAAAGAGAGACTTTTTTTTTCCACATAGGCAGAAGCTATACGAAGATAAGTGATGCCAGCTACATTTAAATTTTAAAACTAGATTCTTTCATAAAATTGTAGGTTGCTGCCATTCACTTCTTATTTTATCAACTAGCAACTGGACACACTTTCCCTCCTTAAACAATAATAAAAGAAGATAAGCTAGTGAAATCGCTCTGAGTAGGAGTACAGACAAAACAGAACACAGTAAGAATGGGACAGATTTTAAACAGCCCAGAATAAAAGGACTGTAGAATATTTGATGCCATAGAAAAAAATTACCACCCAGTTTTAAAGAACTAAATATCACATGTTTTCATGACTGATAAAAAGCTGAGGCATCTGAGACTGATATTGAAGCCAAATAATGGCACACAGTTCATTAAAAAAAAAACCCAAAACCAAGAAAAAATTTGGAGGAAAAAAAAAAGCATTGGGTGGAACTTGTTTATTTTGGTTGTGTGGAGTCATGTCATACCTTTTTTGTTTCAAAGGTGGCTGAATTTTCTCAAGCCAGATCCCTCTCTCATTCTGAATTAGTAAATGACTCGTTTGATTTCAGTGGCCTTATTTGAGATAGGCAACAGCAAAGAGCAAAAAAGCAAGCAGAGGCTGCCAGCGTGATTTACAACTTTGTGTAATGTTCTTCCACACAGTATTCCTTGATTATGTACTGTTCAGAGAGGTCTGCAAGACAGCTTCATAAGATTAAAACAAAAAGGAAGATTAGGGGACATATCTCCCATTTTCACCCTTCCAAGGGAATCAGCTGCTTCAAACAACCTTGGGATACTTGAAAATATTAGATGGCCATTCTGCTGATGTGAGAGAAAACACATTGGGTTTTCTGCATTACTTTAATGGAGAAGAAAGGAAGTTAAATGGGAATAACTGAAGATATTTCATAAATGTTAGAATGTGTTTTCATGAAAAGAATTATTGAAATATAAGGAAATGCAGCTACTGGATTCCACATGCAAAACAAGAAATGAATTGAAAGATGACAAAAGGCCTTCTCCAGTCTGGAAAGATGCCAGAATTCAGATGGACCAGAAGGGTAGACACTTTCCAGACAATATAGTTACCAACAAGCTATAGTTGTCATATGACTGGTCATAGTATGCAAACCAAAGGAGCAGAGACAGTTATGAGTGAAGAGCGATAAGGTATCGTGGAAACCAGAAGTCCGAATGAAAACAAAGCTCATAATAGAGACCAAGTTGTCGAGGAGGAACTAATAAAGACCATACCCTAAGTACAGAAAATATTTGGGCAAAATACCCTCAATATTTTATTCAGTTTCTTTGGAAAAAAAAAGGTTATATAGGTGGGGTGGGGAGAAATCTAAAAGGGTCAAGACCTTAGAGTTTCAGTATGCCAGTTACATAGTTCAGTCACACATTGTCCAGACATAATGCCATTTTTTTTTTCCTTTAAGAAGAGTATGAAATACTAGTATGCATCCCTTCAAAGAATAAAAACAAAAGTAAAACAGTCAAATGCCTTAAAAATCCAAGTGGACCAAAAGAAAACGTTTGCATTCCTGCATTTCCAGAGTTAGCTTGCTGAGTGATGGTAAAGCCAAAGAGAAATGAATGACTCATCCAAGACTGTGAAGTCGGTCAGTGCAGAATCAAGAGCGTAAGGTTCCTAGAGTGTCCTTTAACTATTAGTCATTAATCCTTTGACAAAGCTGTCACTATGCAATCAGCCAGAATAGTCTTACTTGCTACTTTTCATTAAAAATTGGTTTTGAATGTCTTTCTGCAACTCTCCCCCTTCATTTTATCCAAGCAGAATGAGTGTCTATCACACAAGCTGTTATCGGACCAGAGAAATAGAAAATTTTATTCTATGGGCAAAGAACTTAAGTCAGATACATTACAAATTTACAAAACAGCCAGGCATGATTGATTGACTGGTTATTCATCTGAACCGACTAGGAAATGCAACATCACTTTATCAGCATGCTCTCATTTCAGGAGTGCTATGGTATCTTAACTAGACTTGTGAATTTTGTTAAGCAGAGAGGAACCTGAAAATTAGTTGGTTCAGCATGTCAGTCTCACCTCACCCTTCCAGGACTAGAGACCCTGCTGACAGAACCTGTAATGACACAAAACATGGGCTCATTAGGAGCAAAAAGTCTACAGGTGAGAGTCTCTTTTTTTCAAGGCTTTTCTTCACTTGTCCATCCCACTCAGCGCTGCAGCATCAGCTTAATGCCTGCCGTGTTTTGTGAATCATCTTTCTTTGCACGTGTAGTTCTACGTACTTGTGATGGTTTGGCAAACAGCATGTGCTGCACCACATCATGAAAGGTCCTTAGTGGGACTGCTGAAATATGAAAGTAGTACAATAGATTGAATCTTGTCAGTACACCAGTTTGGATACACAAGATGACTTACACCAATTGACAGACGATGAGCACAAAGATTTTTTTGTGTTTGTGAATGAAAAACCACTAAGGAGACAGAGGAAAATCTGTCTGTTAAAGAAAATTAGACCTGAAATTGGAACATAAAACTCAAAAGATGGAAAACTGCTTAACAAACTTGTTTTATACATCATTAAAATAAATGTTCTGTTTCTCAAGCTGTGGCTTTCTAGAACCATCTTGCTAATAAGCATACAACAGTGAAGGACACAGCACTGTCAAAATTTCTGAGACTCATATCCTAGCACATCCTATACACACTTCTGTGAGTGGTGACTGAGAATGGCTCTGGAGGAAGGTTTGTGCCATTTGTAGCTGAGCACGCACAGTGCAGGTTCACAGCACCATGGAGCTGAGTGACCACATCACAGAGCCAGGGAAACACATTGCCCCTCACCGTTAATAAATTCATACTTCATCTGAGATGCTTCCTTCATGGCTTGGGAACAACAGCTACAACTCCCAGACCAGTATTTCCCCGAAGCATTTTCACTTGTTAGCAGAAAAAGAAGGAATTCATAGGAGTGGGTAGGACAGCAAACCTGACAAATTTTAGGAGTGTTTCACTATTTCTGTCAGACTGAAAGGGAGGTATATTATAGTTGGAAAAGGACCAGAAAGCTTAAGAGAATAAGATACAAGCCATCCATCACTAGCAGATATGGAATAACCCATCCACAAGAGAAGTGATCAGTATAATTTGATTTGTTGTCTGAATGATATGGAAATATTTTCCCAGATATATTTAATCATGTAGATATTTTTGCTATCATAACAACAGGCGCTTTCTACAGTCCCACTTACAATCCACCATTGGCTGCAGCAGTGACTTCCACAAGGAAATCATGAGCTGTGTGAAAAAGTATTTCTGTTAACTGCTTGTGAATGCCATCAGGTAACCTTTGCTTATACTCTGAAAAAAACCCAGATAAGTAAAAGGTCAAGTTCTGCCTTTTTACACTTGCTTTGTATACATTATAGTGTTTCCTCATCCATTTCCTCTGACAGATTTTTAAAGTTCTCTCCTGACAGGCAAATCGGTATTTTCATACAATCTCACAAAACTAGATTCACATGACAGCCTTAATGCTGACTAACAAGCATGCTAATGCATTTCAAGCAAGCGCATGTGACTGTTTTGTAGTCCAGAAGCATTAAGACAGGGCCACAGATAGCATTATTTGCTAGGTCCTGGGCCCATTTTCTTCTTCACAGCCTATAAATACTGTGCCTGTCAAACCCTGCAGCGTGGTAGCATGGTATCAGGATTTCTCCACAATGAGCAATTGAATGTAATTTGAAAGTGGTGTATTTTAATTAGCATGATTCTAGATACCACCAGCCATCTTAAAACTGCCGAAAGTAGTTGTGGCTACATTGTATTTGGTCAGTATTGGAGGAAAAAAAAAAAGAAAAGTTTTGCAGGAGCATTGTACTCTGCCTAAAATTATCATTTTGCTAGGTTTTAAAGTTATGAATTTGTCTCAAATACTTACCAATATTTCAATATTTCTCATGTCGTTTGGGTTTTTTTGATAACATACTAGCTGGTTATGCTTGTCCTCAGTGTTAACATAACTACCTTTGCTTACATGCAGTGCTATAAACTGTTTATAAAGCAGGAGCCTTTACCATTTAGGTCACTGCTGCAGAGTCAAACCAATGCGATGAACTTCTGAAATTCCCAGCCTCAGAGTGGCACAGGGTATGATTTAATAAGCATCCATAGTAATATCAGAATCTGATCTATGCAAACAAATAATACTTAATAAAAGTACATGATGCATGAAAAACAGCTGTGGCAGCAAATACCCTGTGTTACCGGTGCAGTAAGGCAGGCTTCAGAAAGAAGAATTAGGCACAAATGTTTAGTAGGTCTCAATTATTTCTTCCTTTTTACTAAAGCATAATTTGAATACTGTAAACCTATAATAATTTCCCAACAGAATCTAGTACATTTCTGTTTGTGGATGACATTTTAAAAAAGTAGCTAGTCTCCACCATACCAGAGCAATAAAGTGATGACTATTCTTTTTGTGTGTATATACACACATACATGCATGAACAGTGGATGCTATGGTTATGAATGCTTTCAGTCCATCTATTTTCTTTCAGTAAAATCCTAAGCTAAACATATGGACACATATAAACACTATGAAAAGAAAAAAATGCACAGCAACATGAATCCATGCCAACACTGATTGAAGGCAATGAAGGAGCTGTTTGGAAGCACTTTATCCCAAGGCAGAGAAGCCTGTGCAGCAGACCCAGCACTTGGATTCACAGGGTAGCCAGGGCTGAGCACTGCAAGGGCACCCAGTAAAGCTAGGGCTTGGCTTCTAACTCTGCAACATTACATGTGAATGCTTTCAGCAGTGAGTGCCAGCAGATCATCTAATCCCCTGGGATGGAGAAAACATTTCAGTCTGGGGGAGCTAGGACAGGCTTTAAATGTGCACCATGTGGAGCAGAGTAAACAACTGACACCCAGGAAGCCACGGAGTTGCTGCAGAGCCCAAGGACTGTTTTTTATTTTGGTGGCACGTTAATATGGGGTGAGAAGTGCTTTGTTATCTCAGATTTTGACTTACAGAGACTTTGAACTTTTGGGAGGATGAAGAAATCCTAGCTAAAAAGAAGATGATATTTCATCAAATTAAATACCACATTCTTCCACCACTAAGTGGAATAAACCAACTGCAAACCTTTTCATATGAAGGACAGAAACAGGGCATGAGCATCCTACCTATTTTAGCCATCTTATGAACAATACTGACAGCACTGATTATATTGACTAGACCTCTAAACGACTACCTCAGATGAATATTTCCCTCTTTGTCCTTACCTCTTGACAAGCAGAGTTGTCATTTGTTTACGGTTCTGATCTAAGTCATATAATAGCATACCACATGCTGCCAGGGACGTGTTATAATGAAGGACTATTAATAAAAACACTTGTAAACATTTTTTAAAAGAAAGTAATTCTACTCATATATATGGTATTTGACTTGGTAAGGAGTTCTCTTTCAAGATTATTTTTAAGGGAAAATGCAATTTCCGTCATAGTGTATTGATACTCCAAGGGTAGGAAAATAGTCTCAGTTCAGATGAAACAAACATTTTGGTTTGTTGAACTGAGTCAACATGTGTCATGTGTTTGACTTCAGACTTTCTGTTGACATGATGATTTATGGACAATGATGTTTGGATGCCCCATGCCCGTGGTCTCTCCTGCGGCATGACCTTGGCTGACCTGCATTTCCCATGACATACTGCATAACTGGCCTCCTGGAGCCCATGAGGAGACAGTAAGATTTCCCTCAATTCTGTTTTCACCTGGATTTTGCCCACTCTCTCAGTCCTTTCCTTCTGTGCCCCAAACTAGGAAAGCTCTCACCTTGACCACATAATTTTTTACACCATGATGAACAAAGCCATCTTTTCTGTTTCCTGCTCTCTGTAAATAAGACCTAATGTTCCTTCCTGTCAGTGTGCATTAGTTTACCTTTGCTTTTGCTGTGTTTATGTTTCTGTTTGTAATCCTGATTTGAGCTCATTGCCTCTCCAAGCAGCTAACCAACCAAAGCAGCAAGGGAGGAGCAGAGGTGGTATTGCTGGTCTCACAGCCATCAGTGAACTCCTGCTGCATATTTAAGTTGTCCTGTTATCGCAGCAAAGGACACCCAGTCCCAATAACACACAGTGGTTTCTGAGGATAAGCCTAGAAAAGGGTTTCAGCATCAAGAATTATGTGTGGCATCTTTTGTAGACCTTCCGTGCCCTGCCATTCACTCATTCCTTTTCCTTTAGGAATGGCTGGGAAACAGAATGAAGTCCTGAATATCACACAACATAAGGCATGCCCTTTGACATATTTTTTTCTATGGTGGAGAAACAAAACATCCATTGCCTTCTCATGCTGTAGCAGTAACATGAGACAATGTTCATGGCTCCTTCCTTCCTCCCCTGGACAACCTGTACTTTGCTTGGCAACAAAGGCAAAGGGAAGTCTGTTCTTGAATTAAGAAATTAGAAATGTGGTAATTTAATCAAGCATTTCATTCAGGAAGAATGTTTCAACATCCAAAGCAATCCTGAAAATGAAAGTTTTAAAGCTATTTCTCAGAGCATCTACCAGTGACTGGCGGGGTCTCAGAAAACTTCTGTTACATTCAGTTAATGGCTGCTATTTATTAGTTTTTTACTCCCACTCATACAGTCAGCAGTAGTGTTCTATAGCCGCATCACTGTAGTACTGACATACACAAAGCATGGAAAAACTAGATTATGAGGAAGAGGAAGCTTGTCTTGAAATCATTTGGTAAATGAGATACCAAGGAAGGAGTAGAAAAAATTAAAAAAATACTATGTTTCCTTGACCTGTGTTTTGAATAGTATATATACACTTAATTAATCAATTTATCCTCAATTGTCCTCCAAATTTCCTTAGTACAGCACACAACTTCTGTGCCTCAATTCCTCAACACATAGCGGGAGGAAACAAAAAATATTGTTACGTCACAGGGTGTAGTTTATTAGTGCTTAAATAAGAGGATAGAATCTGTATTAAGAGTGAGCATTAGTACATACTGGGTTACGCAGCCCTGTATGCAATAAAGTCTTTCCATGCACTTCAAAAGGTAAGTTAGGGTTAACTCAAACTTTGGTTTAAGTACTGTGCAAAGCTTAACGTTCCTGGTCTAAACACCTTCATCGAGGCTTATACCCAGGAAAAAGCAAAGAAGAAAGAACAGCTGGCAGAGAGCTATGGGCAAAAAGGGAATACTTTTTATGTTTTCCATGGCTAAGGAAAACTTCTCATGCCACACAAGACAAGAGAGAATAGAATATAGCTCCTTGAGGGATAACCTTCCTAAAACTTGTTGTAGAGAAAATAGAGGGAAAATGTCACTCATCCAGGGAACAGAAAAAAATTTACTGTGGTTCTCCAACTTTGCTTATAAAAGGCTCATGAGTCCCATAAGTTTTTTCAGTCTAGTATGGGGGATCACTAGTCTAACCAAAGCTATGCCTGACTGGGAGCAATTCAGTACCCACTGCTGTAAAGCGTCATATTACTAAAGCTAATGAGAAAGTAACTTTGTTTCAGAGAAAAGTAAGTGTTTTGGGTCTTTTTCAATTTTAAGTCTTTTAAAAATTAAACCCCCAACTCTTCCCTTTTAAATATTTCATTCAAAGAGACTTTCTTTCTTCTTAATTTTTCACCAGAAATTTAAAAAAAAAAAAAAAAGAGAGAGAGAGAGATAAAAGGATATTTCTCACAAGTTTCTGTGCAGTTGCAAAATGCCTTTCTTTTAAAGAAACACTTCAAGCAATTTAGTTCTGTGATTCAGACTATGGATGAGTAAAAAGCAAAATTAAACATCAGAATACTTAATGACTTCCATATTTCCTTTCATAGGAAGACTATCATTGGAATGTAAATAAATTAAATACATGTTTGTTAAGCGCAACAGGACAACTTTAAAGTTCATTAATGCTGGTCTGGAGAATTGACACAAAGGCACTTTCCAAAGATTCACATTACCAGAGCTCTTCCGAACTGGAACATCTTGCTTAGAACAAGGAAATGTTAAGATGAAATCACTACTTGGTTTTTAAAAAAACTTGTATGTATTCCTATTCAGAGTGGGAGGGAGAAGAAGAGAGGTATGACCGTATCTTTTGTCATAGTCATGAGAGAATCTTATATGCATTCATTTCATATTGAAAAAGAGAGCTTAATTTGCACCTTTTTTTTTTTTTAACATGCCCCCCCCCCCTTTTTTTTTTTTGTATGCAAGGCAAGAAGAAAAAAACCCTTTGGTCCTCAAAATATAAAGTCAGCATAAATTTGCTGAGATTTCAAGACAAAATTCTCTCAGGCTTTGTCTAGAAAAATAAAGGGATTTTCTAAAACTTCACTGAAAAATTAAGTGGTTTGGACTTTTTTAGCTCTCTTCATGCTAAAAGAAACTCCTAGCTTTTACCTGTGAAGGCAAATCCCAGCTAAAGGGTATGAAAATATAAAACTTACTACTGTCTTGTGTCTGATTTCTCACCAAGAACTTCTTTCATTTTTGCTTTTCTCCAAAAAATCCCCACCCAAACCCTGATTTCATTATTTACCTCAAATGTAGCTGAGTAGGCCAACATACCTCTAAATACACCAAACTCAGCCTTGTTTTATGTATTTTGTATTTTGAGATAAAGTTGAAATGTTGACTTACAGCTATAGTGTACTTTTTTAGTCTAAATAGCTTTCTATTTCCATTTTACCTTAGCCATGAGGCATATTAACAAATTAAAGCTTTTGAAAATAAAAATAGGAATATTTGTCTAAATATTACTGGCATTGACTGCCAGTTCTTCATAGCTGGTGGAGCATTCCCAGCAGTTCTGCAAGACCTTTTGGAAACTGGGTGGAAGTTCATAGTACTCCTCAGATGAAGGGGTAATGTCACTGTGCTAATGACTTTCCCCAATACCAAAGAATTTCTTCAGGGAACTGGTTGCTGTGAACCTGTGCCCTAACTATGTAGACATGCTAAATCCATCCAGTCTGTTCAAAGGAGAAGCATTTCAGCTAAGCCTCCGTTATCATCACCATCTTCCTTAATCACTTTTTCCAGAGAATTTTGTTGTTCGGATTAAAAAAAAGTACCATTTTAGAAGCAATATTCCCTGGGAATTATGTTGTAGTTCAGCTTCATTTTTCAGTGTCTCCTGACAATTCCCATGATTTTCATGTTTGTGATTTATAACAATATTGTGAATAATGCAGGAAAGGGCAGGTTATGCAACTACAGTCATAATTATGATGTTTAAGGTGAAAGCAAAATTCAGAGGTCAACATACACCAGGTCAAAGGAATAATTTCCATTCTGGATTCTGGAAGAGGACTTTTACATACTACTCGTCAACTACTATATTAGTTCAACACAACTAGTGCATCATAGCAAACATGTACCTGGAGAACAGTAAATGGGCTACAGATAGCTAAAAAACCAGAAATTAATCAGACAGCTCTGGAACAAGGAATAAGACCAGAACAGAAAAGAATTTAAAAAAAAAAATGTTACAGACCAAGACAAACTGGAAGCAGAGTAAACCACAAATGGGTTTATCAAGAACTAACCCGACTGCTTTCGAATAGCGGCCAGCATAAGGAGCACTCTTCACCGCTCACTCTGGCTGAGCAATGCCTCACAGGATCTAACACTGGCACTGAAATTCCTCTGATCAATTAGTAAAGCAGTTCAGCTCGCTGAACTGGCTCATAACTCCTTTTCTAAAGGGTAAGGGGAAAAAAACCAAGTTAAGAGTTTAGCAAACTGAGTGAGCTGGTTCTTCTGCCAGAGGTATCAGAGCTGATGTAAACAGCAAGAATTTGAAACTGCAAAAGGAAAGCAAAGCAGGATGCCACCATTCTGTAGCCACAAACCTGAGATAGCACAACTGATGTCATAGGAAGAGAAGAAAGAAAAAAAAAAAAGTAGAATAGATCTAATCTTGCTGGGTTTCAATAAAACATTTGATATGCAAAATTAGTTCAAAGGAAAAACAGCACAAGAGTTAACAGGCAGATAATGAACAGGCAAGTGAGGAGGCAGCAAGGGCTGCAAATGAGCCTGCTGGGCTGGTTTCAAAAGCACAAACAGGTAGGGGAAGGAGGTATCTTTTCATCACTGCATGCACAGCTCTTCAGGCCGCTCTTACATGGTCGTTGGTACTTTGCCCGAGGCACGTCTCCAGGTGACAAGGCAGGAGTTGCTCAGAAACCCAACTGGTAAACCAGGGAGATGTGCAGCATTCCCCTTGTCCAGAACGATGTTTCTGTAGCTGCTACAGGAGTTGGGGAAAAAAAGAGTAAGCGTTCAGGCAGTCCCTGAGAGAGCCTATTTGGCTTTAAGTGCATATGCTAAAAGTAGGGGCTAGGTTAGCTTACATTTAATTTCCTACAGTGCTGTGTCTATGCACTCTGAAACGTCTTGATAATCTGATTTGAGCCATTTACCTCAAGAGAACTCAACTTTAATAAACTTGGGAGTACATTACTGTATCTGTTCTATTGATTTTTTTCTTTTCTTTACCTCCTATACCCTACCATATACCCATATACATCTATTGTGCAACATGTAACGCTTAACTCCTAGATTGCTGAAAATTTGTGGCCAGAGGGTAGAAACAAAACCACAGGAAAAAATAAAAGAAAGAACAGTGAGACTGACATGTCTCTCTCCAATAGAACAGTACAACCAGGTTCTTAAGAACAAGTCCAACACAACCATGAGCAGACTCCTTCCACAGCACTGAAGTTTGTTCTCTCGTACGGTTCTTGACTGCAGAGAAAAATATGTCTCAGATGACCATCCAGGTCTAGGAAGAGATGTTAGTGAGAGGGATTTTTTGCATTAGCTGTGTTGATGCTGCATTTGGCACCAGTGGCATCACTTCAAAGCCCACAGTCCAGTTCCTCCTGAGAGCACAAACACATGCCCCACTGGGAGTTCACCTCCTTCTGCCAGTGTTCCTGGACATGGGAGACCAAGGCTTTGGAGCTGCCCTTTGCCTTTGTTTGCACCGACACTGTCTTATAAAGACACACATCCAAAGATCCTTCTCTTGAAGAAAGCAGCTGTGTAAATCTCCCTGTAGAGCTCAAGTGCTGAGCAGCAACACAGGAGGTGCAAAGTGTCACAGAGAGGGCAGCAGGTGGAGGAGCCAGAAGTAAAACTGCTCAGTGGTGTCAGCACCTTCATGAAAAGCTGGTTGCAAAGCAGAAAAACTCCTGCTTAACAAAGCCAAATGACTTCATTTCAAGACAAATAGTGTAGGAATGTGGTGAACTTTAGGGAAAACTGACCACTGTTAACACCTTAGTGATTAAACACCTTTATTTTTTTCTGTGGCTTCCCTTAGGAGAGCTGTAGTGCCTTGCCCAGCAGAGACCTGAAGGCAACAGAGCAGTACGTGGGGATAAGGATCCAGATGACACATAATTACATGAACTAAAGACAAGATCCTTAACCAGAGCAAGTCAGCAAAATGATAAACAGACTAGCCTAAAGACTTTAACTTCCCGATTCACAAAATAGAGGATTGCATTATGAAGCCACAGTGCTGCCATGGGCCTTTAAAAAAAATTTCTGTTGTGGGACTTGAGTCACAGAGTGGAGTCACAAGCCCAACAGTGTCACTGGCAAAAAGGTCAAAGGCATGGAAAGAAGGATCAGCAGGGAAAACATTTTAAAATCCTGTCTATACATAACGTCAAGAGCTAATTTTCTTACCAAAACCTTAAGTTCTCAAACTATGTTTAGCTGCAACCTGTGCAGAAACAAGCTGCATGTGTAGCCTGATTCAAAAGTCTCAAACTAGGCAGACACTGGTCATTGGCCCAGTACATTTGTCACGCAATAAAACAGAGGCTGCAGTTACAGATCATATAGCTGAATAGTTTTTCAGTAATTCAAAGGCTAACACTAACATGGATTGCTCCATGTATCAGCCGGCATGCTACAACATTTTATTCTGGATTTAATTCTTTTCACTAGAGTTCTTTATTTACTTTGCTGGAAGCAAAGTAAACAAAACAAAACAAAAATATATATCAGAAGTCTATTTTTGCTCACAATTGTTAAATGGAATAAAAAAAGTGCTCATTCACAATTAACACTGTTGTTTCCATATGATTTCTTGAGGTTCAGGCATCAGTCCCGAGTTTCAGTCAAGAGAAAGCTGTTGTGCAGAATGTAGTATAATTCAGAGCTTATGTTCCTTGTACAATTTTTTTAAGGAGATCTCAGATTTTCCTATCTGAAGGTCTATCTTTAAAAGCAATAAAATCATTTTTAGCCAGCCAAGTATCATAAATATTCAAAAGCCTCAGTTTGAACATTACGCGTAATTGACGTTACAGAAATCTGTTTGCACTGGCATGACATCAGAGATTGTCAGATTGGGAAATCAGGAGGATGAGCTTCACACTTGCCAACTTGTGCTGTTAATCTGTGTTGAAAATTTTTCTTAACAAATCCCAGCAGCACCACTCCTTCCCCCGATCCCATCACAATCACAAGAAGGGAAAGAAAGGCTGCTGGTCCACATCCGTCTGCTACCTAAGAATGGGCAGCTATGGTTAAAGATTTTTTTTCATTGTTTATAATCCCATTTCTTACATTCTGCTTTAGGGTCATCAGCTAGGCCATGAGATTGTGGAAACAGGCATACTACCACTTCTAAGTAGGAGTATAACTTCTACCCCTCCCCTTAAGGGGAAGAAAATTAAGGTATATCAGATATTATTCTCTAAGGAAATTTCCTTTGGGTCACCTTAGTGACATTCTTCATCACTTTTTCTGTATTTATGATTAATGTAAGATCAGAGCAATGATTAATGTAACCAAAAACCCAGGGAAGCTGAACCATCAGCCCCTATAATTTCCATGAGTACCACCCGTGATACCAAGACTGCAGTCGAAGATGCGCACACCAAACAGCCCATGTACTGTGGCTCACAGTCAGTGATCTTGGCTGCACATCTGACAGCTATAATCAGTTCTGCACAAAGTGAAGGCTTCCTTCCCGCTGTTGAACAGTGCCTGCAGAAACAAGAGCCATGCAGTATCTGGTGCCCTGGTCCCCAGCCCGGCAGTTTGCTCCCCCAGAGAGTCCAACTGTTTTCTTCCCCATCACCTCCCACTAACCTCTGGGCACTGCAGTATTTCCACCACAGGCCACACCAAGGTACCAACCCTCCTGTCCCCTTTCCCAGCAGTTCTTCCTGGTCCTTCACAGGCATATAAGGAACCAGACAGTTTTTTCTGACCCACCTGCAGCTCAGGAAAGCAGAGAGCAGGCAGAGGTGTGCCCCATCATTGCAAGGGCCGGAGTTTCCCAGGGGACCCTTTGGGATGTTCCCCTCTCGAGAGCTGGGAGAAGGAACTAGATACAGTAGTTTAACTGAGGCATGTAAAAAGCTATGAATATATTCATTTTTTAAAAAAATAAAAATATTTTTTAGGAAGCATCTGTTTATACCCTAGGAGAAGCTAAACGCTATAACCTCTTGCATCAATATCCACTTTTTGGACCACCCCAAACATTGGCAGTGTTCCACATGCTACAAGCACAGCTTGGATACAAAGAGGTTTGCAAACCAGTGAGGTAGAACAAATTTTCTCCATGAAAGTGAGCTAATGCAGCCCAACCAGATGTGGCTGGAGGACAGAAAGCCAGCAAAGCAGAAGACCTTCAGACCTGCCTGTTCGAGCTTGCTGCCATAGCACATCAGGGCCACAGCAGGTATTTACCCACAGTGGCTTTGAGCTCTCCCAGCACCAGAACAAGCAGAAGGTGCCGTAGTTGTTTTTCCTTGCAGCCTGATCGGATAGTCATGCCTAGAGCCCCATGCTGCTAAGTAGGGTGAACAAGGACAGACAAATAATTTAACGCAAACCATTTCAACCACTGAGTGAAGAGACAATAAATAAGTGGCCCTGAAAACAGTATTGATTTTTCTATACACTAAGTACAATTGATGAAAAAAAGCCTAGCTATATTTAAGTTTGTTTTAAATAATGTACTCCATACATTATTATAAAATACTTGCTGGTAGCTGTAATATTTATTTGAAGTACTTCTTTTAAGATTCTCCAAAGCACTCAGGACAAAGTTGTCTTGAAGCCTATCAGAAGTCAAGCTTTGTCTTTAGTACTGCCATAAAACAAACCTTTCAACATCATTGTATAGTATAACCTCCTAGCTTGCATTAAAACAACAAAAGGATCCAAAGCTTTGGATCACAGGATCCAAAGCTACCTACAGGAATTCTTGTACCTACACACTGTGTGGCCAACCCTATATCCAGTACAGCAATTGCATAAGGAAACACAGCAACGTTACCCAGCAGGAGCACCAAGCATGAAAAATACCTTGCCCAAATGTTGCTGAAAGGGGAAGAAAAAAACTCCAACAACAAAAAAATCCCCACAAGCACAAACATTTGCTACTCCCTGTAATAGGACTTTAGACTGATCTCCAGCACCAGACTACCACTAATACTTTAACAAATACTCCTCTAAATTAGCTAAATTTTCACAAGACCAACCAAAAACTTCAGGCAGTCTCAAAAAAAAAAAAAAAATCCTACCATTCACATCAAGAGTGAGCAAAAACAAATTCAAAGGACAAAGGACACCACTCTTTTCACCTTTACTTAGGCAAGACCACCTGCAATGTCTGATTTCCCTCACTAGCCTCCAAATCCCTCAATTTGCTCTCAGTCCTTACTTAAGCCTTTCAGCTGGGGCTTATGGCTGCCAACTGATTCTTCACACCTGCATGCTCCTTCCCACATTATTAAGAGGCCACAATATTTTTCATTGTCTACTTACTCAACAAGGGTAAAAATGTCAGAATGTGGCCTAAAGCAAACATAGAGTAACTGAGTACTTACTCCTCAACTTGTTTATGAATGCTTATTGTGATTATTTCTGTTACATATTCATGAAACATTAAACAGCGATAGTACACACATTGTACTAACCAGTACATAGACATAAAATGAAAACGTCTTTGCTGGGGGAAAACCAAACACAAACAAACAAACAAAAAAAAAAAAAAAACAAACCAGCAACAACAAAGACAGCTGAAAAATCTTTGTCCTGGTTGGCATACTACCAGTGCAAAATTTCAAAGCATCAAGAACTGCTTAAATTCCCAGCTGTTACAGCAGAAAAGCACATGAGACAAGTAGAAGATTAATAAAAGTTAGAATAGAAGAACATAAAAGAGAAAATGCAACGTCAGGCTGTGGAATGTGCCAATATGAACAAAATTAGAGTAATAATTTGGATAGGTTATAGGCCAGAGATAAAAGCTCGATAAATTCCCAGAAAACCAGATTACTGAGAAAGCTATTTGAAATTAAAAAGCAACATAAATCAAAACTGGATGAATGACATTTGGATAATACTATTGGACTGATTAAATTAACTTTTCATAGAATACTGTGGTAAGAAAAAGAGATAAAATATCTATAAAGTATTTGTATGGCCATAAAGAAAGCAACTGATGAGCCTGATGTGAATTTCTTCCTTTATTTGATCTGTTTATGATTGCTATAATACGTTTTTATTATTATTATTATTTTAAAAAATGTTTAGAAATTATTGAACTTTTGATGGTAAATATACTTATGCCTAGGTAAGTGTTGAAATTATTTGCCTAAGACAATTCAGCTGAATATTGAATTAATTTACTCTAGAATTGCTTTGCATGAAATAGCAGTATGCACCAAATCATATTTCTTAGCAGTCAGGTTTGCAAAAGTGTGGCTTTTAAATGAATTATAGAGAATATGAATAATCAGCAAATTTGGCTCTAATAAATATAAATATTTGCATCCCAAACCATTTTCATTTGTTCATACTAAAACAGTATCACATGACTTATGAATTCAACCAATGCCAACCACACACTTCAGATTCTGCATATGAAATAACCATAACTGTTCTTCAAACCTTCAGCAGCCTACGAATTATTTGAAAATTATCTTCAAAGACAAATATATTAAAACTAATTGTAAAGTGTTTAGAGATAATTCACAAACATAAAAAAGAAACCTAATTTGTCATTACCATTTATTTCCTCCAACTTTTTCCCATCAGCTTTAGTTAACACGAAGCAGTAATAGGAATAAGAATGAGATTTGTAATGTTTTCTTCCTCTGCAAATCAGACTTGTGCCAAAATGTTACAGCTTTCCATTCACTTCTGATCCAGCTCTTTGCTATAGTGGCAAAAGGTCAGGATAATTCTGATTGTTAATGACCTCTGTGATATAAAACTTAGGCATAACTTGAGCAATGTCTTGCTCTAGCCTAGAGAGGATAGGTACCTAAGACACAGCCAGTGACCAGCAACTGACCACATTGGCAGGCAGCCTAATGAGAAAGTTGATGCTTCACTGTTAAGAAAAAGGACTGTAGTGGGAGATTTTCCTGAAATTGTCACAGGAGATATGAGATTCTGTATGGCATAGTTCATGTGTACTGATACTTCTCATCATCAATGTACTATGGGTTCTTTACTGTGACTAGTGTTTATATGTATGTGCATAGAGGACTAGTACTGTGGCTATTTTTACCTTTATTAATAATTTTTGAGGTGCTTAAAGACTTTTGGTTCAGTTGCAGATAATGAAAGAGAGCAAATTTCTGCCTGGAGGGATTTTGGAACTTCAGATCAGACTTGTGCGGTCCAGTACAGACCAGAGGTCACATGAGCAGACCTTTGGTGGACAAGGAGGCAGCTCAGTGTCTGCTCCTTGCACTGAGGCAAGCAGAGGGACTCTGCTGCTGGTGCGGCCTCTCCAAACAGGCGCACTGGGCAAGGCAGGAGGTGAGGCCACATCTACTTTCCCCTACGCATCCTTTCTGGGCTGCTGCCCTGGTCTGATCTATCTGCACATGTATAATTAATAAATAGGAGGTAAGTGGATGACGGTTACAACCATGAAATGGTTTTGGCTTTACATTACTGTGTGGTTCCTCCTTGACAGCAGTTCTCAACACAACAGTATTTGTGGTACTAAGGAACAAATCACCATGGACATCCATCATTTTTGGAAGGGCAATGAGTACAAAGCTGAAGACAACCGCTTCTCAAGCTGATGCACAGTATGCAGCTATCTCAAACTGAGTCACTATTTGCTGCGAAGTGTGAAAGCTCCAAGCACTATATAATAGGAGTACAGTAGCTCTGAATATAAGAGTATTTTTGCTTTTACAGGAAGCATTTTCATCAACTAGCTATTAATGTTTAAATACAGTAATCGGAAAAAACCCTCTCTTAGTTGATCTCTATTCATCTCCATTTTTTCTTCATGAAATAGTTCTTTCGGAATCTCATTAAGTCACATGAACAATTGCACCAAGTTGTTATGGCAACTGGAATTTTAAAAGTAAATTAATTTTGCCATAAGGTGTTATTAAGACCAGGTAAGGATGGCCTTGAATAATAATAGCTCCTTATTGTTTGGAGAGGTTATTCTATCTCAGACTTTAACACTGGGCTTTGCTTAAACTAACACTTTTTTATTAGTACATCAACAATCTTTAGAACAAATGGAAGAGAAATTATTTCAATTTTACTTTAAATTCTTAAATTAGATTTTCTAGCCAACAGCATCATCTTTTAATAGCAGGGTTTCTATAATTGGTGCTTAAGTAGTTTGTAAATGTGCCCAGGAAAAAACAAGCAAGATCAGTTTTCCAAACTGATGTAAGTCTAGCACAACCCTGCTGATTTCACTGTTCATGTAAATGTATAAATGAGAAAAAAAAACCAACAAGCTTCTAATATTTAAAGCATGATTTTATCCTGTAGCATAAAAGAGCTGCCCAGTCCTTGATCTATTGCAGAGTGGTGTCTGCTGTATTCACCTACTGACGCTGGACTTGCACCTCCCTTACTTGGGTAGTGTAATACTTTCTCCAAGCAATACTCTCTTAGGAACTACTAGAATAAAATGAGGATGGAAACATAATCACAGTTAATAGTACACTTAATATAACAGATCTTTTGCAAATTTATATTTTGTAGGACACCAGAGCCTGCTGAAAGACAGTAACTCTCTCCAGAAGTAAGTGATAGTTCTGATTGTAGCATTTCTGTCCCAGTGGATGCACCACCAGAAAGGACACAGCTTGCCTTTCAGATCCAGGCTGATGTCTCAGTTCTGCAGTGTGGTCTCACAAACATTGTTCCTGGCAAAAGGAAGATGAGATTTCACACTGTATAGTGATCCTAGTTTCATGCACTCATGCTCCCTACCTCTTATTTTTTTGCCGTTTTGTAATGACAGAGCATACCGTCAATGGATCATTAAACAGATTCCATGAAATGTAAAATACATACATTTTTTGACATTTTTTTAAAAAGTGGGGCCAGTATTTTCATTAGCCTGCTGTGTAATTGTTAGGGGTGTATTACAGAAAGAACTAACCTGCTTCCAAAGGCCAGGCAAGTGTCTCGAGAGCCTCGTCTCTCTGTATATAAATCAGAGAAACAGGCACCTCCAAAACCGCTACATAATACTGATTACTACATAATACTGATACAATACTACATAAATACAAATACTACATAAAACTGATACTTCAATCAAATGCTCAGATGCTCTGAATTAACTCTTAGAAGAACCAATTTCCTTTCAATAAGCATACAAAGACATTGCCAAAACTTCTAGACAGCAAACCTCCCTTCATCCTCTCTGCTTATCAATTCCTCTTTGAGGTGTATAGCACTCCTGGGAATGTTACAGCAACAAGTATTTTAGACATTGTGAGTTGCTGAGATGCTGTGATAGTGGAAAGTGTTATGGGGCACGTCTACATAGACTTTCGGGATTAGTCCTGAAAATCGCCCCCAACCCATCTATTTGAATGACCAGTCTTAGCTCCACAGAGTGACAAAGATCTTCCAGACTCAGGAATCCACATTCAGATGGGGAATGTTTTTTCCATTTTGCTTTGCAAATGGCTGAGGTAAACAATGGAGAGAATGCTTCAAATCAGTGCAGATACAGGTTCTCACATAATTAAGAAAAAGGATGGCATTGTGCCTTCTCCACACTGAAATACTCTGATATGGGTTCCCACTGTCTTCCTCAGATGTACTGTATTTAACTCTGGCCTTTCAGGTTTTAATTCTTTTTCTTCCGCACAGGCTGAATAATTTAGCTTCTGGGGTTTTTACTTTTTTTGTTGTTTTCTTCTGATACGTTGCAGATTAGCCATAGCTGGAACAGGCTGTAGGTTCATGTCCTGGTGCTCTTATTGACATTAGATACCCTCAGGTTCTGGGATTAAAGCAATCTCCACTTTGGCTGTGAAGGTGGAATGTCTCCCTGAGGTCGGATAAGTGGAGTCTGCAGCTTTTCTCTTTTGGTCTCCTTTGTAGCAGGGATACGACTTCCCTCTTAACATCACCCGGAAGGTTTCTTCAATAAAACATTTACGGGTAGGCCTCTTAATCCTGCTTCTTCTCCTTCTGTGACAAATTACAGTTGTGGATTTTAGTCTTTTACTTCAGGGCTAATGTTTCCTATAGCCTGCTGGTGAATATTTTGAACTCTATGATTGTGGTGCTGTGTCATGTAGAAGAGGATCCTACTAAAGCAGACATTTACTGAAGTTATTTCTCCCCATTCCAGGGAAGAGGACTCAGTGACCTGCAAGGCTCTATCCAGTTCAATGCTCATATGTCCCATCTAGTGTTAGAAAAATGTTTACTATCACTCCATGTTAGTGTTTTGTCATTGGAAATGCTCATGAATTGTGATTTTCTACTAAGATGTTACAATATATGCCTTGTATATTTTTTATGGAGACTTCAGCTTTGGAGGGGCTCAGCTTGATTTCAAGGTTTAGATGCTTCGTTTAAATTGCTAGAAACAGAGCCTGAAAAAAACCTGGAAATTAATACTTTGACATAAAGAAACTGTTAACTTCATTCTGGTATAGGGAATAAGTCTGCATAAATGATCAGCTTGATATTTAATTTCATTTCAACCAATGAATGTTCAGTAATGAAGTTTATGCACTTGAGAAGGAAGCCCGACATAAGGTAACCAGATTGCTGCAATAGCAATGACTCTAGGTCTGGTCCAACTAGTTAGAATCAGTGGAAACTTTCCAAATGGGAGTTGGATGAGACCACAGTACTATAAATCCACACTGAAGTCAACTGACTTACTTTGGATTCACACAGTTAAAAGTGAGATTAAAATTTTGCCCCCAGTGTTTAACTGCCGCAGTAGAGGGCAGGCACTGATGTTTCACCTTAGGTGGGGTTTTGTTCCGTAACAGTGATTCACAAATGTCCCACTTAGTCACTGGGAGACCTCACCATCAGTGTAAGCATACATACACCCCTCTGCTTGCTTAGGCACTCAGCACAGCAGTGACTAATTTCCTTTGTGAGTCTGAGTCTCACTGCTGTCATAAGGAACTGTGGAAAAGCAGAATTACAGAAGTTAACTTTTTCACAGATAACAAGTAATAAATGCAAAAGATTAAACTCCACAGAAAACAGTTACCTGGGGAAGCTCTGGCCCCTCCCTTACCATCAGAAGAACAATCTATTCAAGAAACCCCAACAAAACTATACAGGGGGGAAAATTTATTACGTGTTCTAAGCAGGAAGTAATAAAGTAAAAATAAATATAAATAGAGCAGATAAGCAAAGAACCATCTCAGACTAACCATAGCACTTTAGTAAATCCCATTAGACAACTATTTTCACCTTTAAGTAACTGAGTGTTTTAAAAGCCTGGCCCTCAAGCACTCAAGTTTTATTGAAAGTGAATGGGACTTGGGCTTTTAGATTACTCAGGATTTCTGAGAAATTCCACCCACCACGCTTAGCTTTGGAAAAGGTTTAAAGGGTTGCATGAAGTCCTATAAATCAAGGAAAACTCAGATTAACTAACGTGGAACTTCAGCACACAGCAAGAGAAATTGTATTAGGTGACCCCAAAGGAAGAGACTTAGAGGAAAAGCTTAATGTACAAATGCTCTCAAAAACCTCTTAAGACATATATTTAACTGTGATGTTACAATTAAATTCATGAAAGTTAGCTTTATGCCTGTAAACAGCATGTTCAGCACTCAAGCATGGGAGGAGAAAAGCAAGTCAGTGCACTGTTCTGAATTTCTCTGGTATTCTTGGAAGTAAGCTGATTCAGACCCAGCTTCATTCTTCCTAACTCCGGAAGCTTAATGGGCTGCCTACATATGCAATCTTGTCTCTATAGTTTCTCCTTAACATTAACAGAGAGAGGGTTAATTGCACATCTCCATCTTTTCCATTTGCTGTACAAGCAAATGGTTATATAGCATAGCTGCCCTATGCTCCTGCCATAGATTCCGCAAATAAGTACCTACAGGTATGGTGGATGAGTTCATGCTGAAGTTAAATATATAAGGGAATGTATTATTAGATCATAAGAACAACCATCTGGAAGTCATCATTCCGGGGATTTCACTCTATTCCATTTATTTGACATAGAAAATTTAAGCATAATATTCTGCTGTGCTCATATACTTAATAGTTCACTAGAAGAGCTAAAAATCTCTCAGTGGAGTGGAAAAACTCAGGAATTTGGAAGTCCCACTGTAAGACCCATCATAAGGGAATTTTGTAAGTAACACAGATAATGTTCATATCCATGTTTGAAGTAAAATGCACTACACTAATTTCAAATGTTGAATTTAACAGGCATTAATATAAATCGAACTATCTGTTACTAGTTAACATCTACTATTAGCTTAGTCTTAACTTATTTAGCTACTGAAAAATTTTCCTTTGGGTTGGGTGTAATAGCTCTTTAAAGACCTGGAACTATCCAACACCTTTTATATACTACCTGCTCAACACTGACGTTGACATTTTTGTAAGTTTTCATTGAAACACCTGAATATGGCCTAGCACATATTTTCTTTTGGGATAATACTTTCAGTCACCTTTGCCTTTCCATGGCTGGGCAGTATATATTCCTTCAGCGTTCTACTGATCAAGCGTCCGTGAGATTCGTATTTGCCAGTTTTCTTAAGTTCCTGTCTTATGTTCATAAATGTGGTATTATGATACAACAAAGATTATAATGAACATTTCTTTATTCAGGACATGCATCTACTCCCAAGGACATGACTTTTTCAGAGAAAACAGTTTGAACCTAAGACAGTCTCTGGATTATAATGTATTGGTTGTCAGAGGTCTTAGCCTCTGCATGCCATTCTTCTTTGTTGTTCCACATAAATAATCTTTCTAAATAGAGAATTTATTACAAGTAGACTTTAAGCAATTTAGATGCAAGAAAACTGCTTGGATACTGTAATACTCAGGTTGCAGGAGCAAAAATCATAAGGCTGACTTAGACGCCAGACATTTATTATAGACTATGTGCAGGGATGTCAAGATCTTCCACAGGGGTTCGCAGCTGCTAACACACTGAGCCAGCCTGCTTGAAGTCCTGAAGAAAGAATCTATTTCAGAAAACATTTTTTGCTTAGACCTAGTGCTTATCTGATAGTTGCAGCTGGCTGTCTTTGAGACAGTGGGATTCAGTGCCATGGCAGGGCTTAGATATAATTTCTTTTAATACTCCACTGGCAGAACTGCTGCCTAAGTTGCAAAAGTGGCAAGAATACTTGTCCAAGAAACGCAACTTCCCCAGCTGAGTCCCTAAATTAAGGGAATAAATGGCCATGCACCAGCACTTTTGAGGGACTGGGCCATCGTGCAGCCTGGAACACAAGATTCAGTAACCTGGGAGATCAGGCAGAAGGGAGTCTGACTTTACCCTGGCACCTGGTGTCCTCAGGATACTTTTGGAAGCTCACACTCCCTGGATGTGCACTGCTGTTTTTCCTCAGCACCACAAACGTTGACACCTAGAGATTTCTTACGCTTCTATGTACAGAATTCTTGATTTCCCCCTAGAGGGCACTTCAGGATACATCTGAACTCTAGTTTCTGGAATGACTGCAGCTCATTTAGACCTCTCCAAATGCCTTCACATTTGATGGCTCAGCTAATGGTGAGAGCAGAGATACAGCAGCAGCAGGTGGCTGTGTGTGGGTTGTAAAAATGATCCAGGAGGAAAGGCAGATGATAAGGCAGTTAGTTTGTTCTAAACCAAGATTTATCAATACCTGACCCACTAATGTAAAGAACAGGTTCCACCAGGGCTGTCCACAGCTGAGGTTGATCCTAGACACCTGCATGCAGTCTGGGACGTCTCCTGATCTTCCAGGTGTTACCCTGACAGATATGACACTCTTGTCAGGAGGACTGTAAGGTCCCCTGTACCTCTTGCAAGACTTAGATAATAAGATTCCAAAGTTAGGTAGACATAAAGCAAATTTGGAAGAAAATAATGAAAACCAGGAAGCTGAACACCAGGGGACCAGAAGGATCACAATTATAAATATGTGCAGGTGTAGCCAGGGAGACAACACTTCAGAGAGAGACATATCACAATCATTTGGTAAAACTGAGGAACAAAGAATATAGCACCTGTTGTATTAGCTGAAATAAAAGAGGCCCCACTTTGCTCATCTGGAGGAAGCTGAAAAGTTCTAGACAAGACTAGAAGAAAAGAAGATACAACTAGAACTAGCTTTTTTACTTTCTTCTCAATTTTTCATCTAATTGGCATAATTTACATGGGAATGATATTCATGCTTTATATATGAAGTGACAGCAGGGATTATATCATTTTACCAGGATGTACAACACATATCCATAGAGCACTATACAACACCTAATGTAAATGAGAAATGGGGACAGTACACTACCAGAGACACTTCAGCTCACTTCCGCAACCTGGAACTAAATCACAACTGATTTACGTCAACTGAAGAGTCAGCCTTTTGGAAGGGAAAAGAATAACAGGGTAATTAATGGCCCCAGCTGTGGGTTCTATGTATTAATTGATGATACCTTTCACACCACAAGAATTTTTCATTTTGGATGTTCTCATACTAACACTCTTTAATTAATTAGAAAATGGAGAGATGGAATCTTCTCATTTGTTATCAGCTAAATTAATTCAGAGAGTCATTTGTTTTGCTTTTTTTTCTGAGGCCCCTCTCTTGCAAAATGTGTTTCTAAGACTGGTGGAATTACAGGTGGACTTTCTGATGCTCTATCCACTACAGAATGCTTCTAATATACACCAGAGAACAAACCTATAGAAAATGCAAGGTCATATGTGTTAGTAATTGCAGATGTTTAAGCATTTTCAGTTTCTAAATAATTATCTACCTTGGAAGAATTTGTGAATTGTTCTAAGTAGTTGCTTGATTGGATAACTGGGTATTACCATTTAATTTTTATGTAGTTACACTGGAAGCAATCAAACACATTTCAGGTATGGGGGTGGAAGGAAGGCTGGAAAAAATAATAATAATAATAAAAAAAAAACCAAACCACCAAACCCAACACAAACTATTTAGTCTTAATATTCCACACAAGACTACTGCCTATAGGAGCTAAAAATAGTACCTAGTTATATTACTAAGAATTGTATCATGATGTGTTGACACCAAAGAGTGCACTTAACCTTGCCTGGACAGCTTTAGCTTGTAATTTCTTGACTTTGGAGTATCTTATTTTTATGTATGCATACAACTGATGTAAATGTGGAAGGTTAAAGATAATGCCATCTCCTTGCCTGTTCTTCCCAATTAAATTAATAAAAAACAATACAATGCAATTAGGTCTGTCTTCTATGCTGGGCTTTTGAGAACCCTGTCAGGCAGTGTGTGATGTAACGTATCCATGGAAAACCTGAGCCTTTGGGGATCTCACCTTAACTGGCCAGCAGGGATAGTGAAGAAGGGTAAACAAAGATCTTTCACTCCTTGTTTTATAACTCAATAATACCTAAGCTTATAGGCACTTATGTGTTCAACACACATCATAAGGAATCTTTTCTAGGTAATGGAAATGTCTTATCCTCTATTTACCACAGGGAAGATTATGACGAAGATGAGGTGACTGGCTCAGCTAACTGAGTAAAACAGTAGTACAAGCAGGAATGGAAACCAAACCCTAGTATATTCTATATTTGCAAAATAATATATACACTTAAATAACCAGGTGTCTTTTCCTTTCTTTCTAGTGTGAATTATGTTCTCTTCTGCAACTTTGTTTAAATAAAATGATAGAGTTGTTTGTACTAAGAAATATTTAAAATAACATGTTGGCATCAATTTGATATTAAAATGTATCTAATATTGTGCTGATCAGTCTTTAAATTTATAGGTATATGAATATCCATCTCGCCAAAAAAATTGTTTTGTCTTTTCATATTAGAAGCTTTTTGAAATAGTGTTTGTGTTTTATGATATGCATAACATGTCACAGTAATTTAACTTAACATTAATAAAAAGAAGGACATATATATATGTATATGTCACAAATATCTCATATTTTACTATTACCATTCAAAGCCCTGGACCTTGATGCAATTGTTCCTTTCCTTATTACTGTTCCCCTCCTTCCAAAAAGATACCTTTAAAAGCATCTTTTAACAAGGTGGAATGACAAACTTGTAAAAGGAATAAAGACAAAGGCTATTCAGAATAAAACTCTATTATGTGCAGATGGCATACTTCTGTTGATAAAAGGCCTTGAGGAATCTATGACTTTATCAAAGTTGAAAGAATTCTGTTGTATTTTCTCATAATACATTAACCAACCATAACCAAAAGTGTTTCCTTTTTTGTTTTTGTTAGCTGTCTTTGCTGAGAAATGGGAACGTCAGCTAAAAAAAATAATACATGAAATCCTGAAAATAAAATTAAAGTTAACTTGATAGTTTAAAACTACTGTCATATCATGTTATAAATACAGAAATACCTGAAGGATTATTTTGAACTACTATGAAAGAGTAAACTGGGTCTGACAAAACAACTGAGGTAAGATTTTTTTGACCAGGATTATATTAATACTTTGCAATGTGTGAATAAGAATTAAACAGCTATAAGAAACCTCAGTGGCCTAAGTATCAGTACACTAAGTTTTGTCTGCAAAGCAAGAATCATGGCTTAATGGGAGGAAAATTTAGAGTTAATTAATGTACAAAAAGATTATACTGTTCACAACAATGAAATGAAGAATGACTTATTAAGAAACAGAAAAGAGGTGAAAGTATCCTTCTGTGTTGCAAACAGCAGTTTTGTGCTGAGATCAGTTGGACTGAGTTTGCAGTTCCATTGTATTTTCTAATCTATTATTTATTTGGGATTCATTTTGCAGTGTTCAGTTCTTCTACCCCTTGGGCTTCCCCCATCTAAATTAGATCTGTATGACATGTCGTCTGTTTAAAGCCTCCACTGCAACATGGAAATACTTTTTTTTTTTTTTTTTTTTTCCCATGACAGAAATTAAAATAATTCCCATTTAAAGAAAATGAAATTAATGTCCCTTCCAGGTCTTTTCATAACGATACAAGGGAATGGACCTTTTCAACTCTTGGAGTTGAATTAATATTTCAGAACCATAACCATACAAGGTCTGGATTTGAATTCACTATCCAGAATCCCCCAAACCTAACAAGTTCAGATATGACCCTTCCTCATAGCTCTGTTAAATTAAAAGCTGGCAGGCAGCTGAAATGACTTCTTAGTCCAACTTCCTGACTGGCGTGGTAACTGGAACGTCACCCAAGAATTTCATTGCTGAGTAGAGTTTTGTAGAGCATAAAAGTAAGCTGGCCATTCTTGTTTGCTCTGAGACACCCCTTTTAGAGGTCTGAAGTGTGCACTTGTTACAGTTTCACTTAAGGCTTAAAGAGATTTAACAAATAGCAGGGTATGAGGAAAGGCACACCCAAGATTGTCCTATGGGAAACGCTAAAGAACAATGGACCGGAAAAGAAGAAGTAAATTCCAAGTATCTCTAGAGGAAGTTATTCTTTCTTACAGATTACAGTCCTGGTAAGGGTGATGCTCCTTCTTAACAAGGTCACCACCACGATTTGAGTATTCCCAGTGGCTCTTTCTGTAACACAGAAAGTGGGAAACAACTATAGTTACTGAGGGATTCAATTTTCAAAAGGTGTGCCTAGGACTGCATTTTATGAGGCCAGGACAGTTATGAAAGAGGATCCATGTTGACATTTGTAAACAATCTCCTTTGTCTGATTGAGCTGAATGCTTGCACAGGTGCTGACCTTTAAGGAAGACTGTAGTAAGTGTCCCTCAAGGCTGAGCACTTAGACCTGCCCATGCATGCTCCTTATCACTCTCTGTCACACTCACACTTGTTCTTTCCCTCTCAGCAGGACAGAGGATACCATGTAGTTAATTGAAAGTTAGAATACCCTCTAATGCCATGTGATGTTGCTGTAACCATTAATACCTACAATACCCTGTCAGGTTAACTTGTGGTTTTGCATTTAACATAGTCTGCAGGACAATGTTTCTTTTCACTATGCATCCCTAGCAGCTGTGCTCCACCTCTGCCAAGGCATGATGGAGTGACCCCATAGTCATTGAGTGGCTTGGGCTGATGCCTCCTTTCCAGGAAGATGCTGCCTGATCCTGCCACCACACCACCATGGAGCTCCAAACTCTTCAGATCATGTAAACCAAGCAGCTTTGCCTACAGGGAGGCAAAAGGTTTTGTGCAGGCTGTTTTTTTCTTTCTCTTTTCTTTTATCTTTTTTTTTTTTTTTAAATTTTTTTTTTTTTAGTGAATATTTTCGCACTTAATAAACTACAGCCTTGATACTGAAAAGTGCTGAACAACCTGTCTTTGTGTCAGTAGAGCATGTGCTGTGCTTGAAACAGGAGAGATATCTCCCACCTCATCCTGCAGAGTGACTGACCCCAATGGAAATGAAGGTCACACAGCACCTAACATGATCAGGCTTGAAACAGTGAAAGGGTAACTGAAAAGTAAAAGAAACAGTGACTTGCCTGCAGTGGATGTGTGAGCAGAATACAGACAGCTGAAGCTTTAGGCATATTCAGTATATGTCACTCACATGTTGCAGCACATATATTTCTCTGTCTTGCAAAAACTAAAACAAGCCACTGCCAACAACAACAGAAAGGAGGTAATTTCTCAAAGCAAAACATTCCCTAAGTAAAGATTAAATATTGTTTATATAACATGTATGAATAAGAAGTAAAACGTACTCTCATGATCTTTGGCAATACTTTGTTAATTATTAGCATACATCCACACATACACATTTCCCCAAGTTGGTGTTATTTACTTTCTCTAATAATTTTTCACCTTTTTCTATGCCATTTTGGTACTTGCAAACTGGGAATTATTATCCATGATATATGCCTGGAGAAACGTTTATGTTTTCCCATTATTCTGGTTATGGGTTGAAGCCAAAAATATTTGCTGTTTTGAAGAGAGCTCCTGTACATTCAAACAAGATGTGCATTGCTATTGCATGAATATTATACTAATGGTCACAGTACCTCCCTCAGCCTGCATTTTCCTGTGCCATGTGTCCGTGCCATGGACCCTCGCTACTGATCCCCACCATCCCCTCTGTCTCCTATAGCTGTAACTGTCTCCCAGGGTCTCTCCCAGGAGTGTGCCATGTCATGGGGCCCATGAGCAAAGAAACTCCTTAGCCACATGCCCCCAGACACAGCTTAGCTCCCCCTTCCCACCCATGCAGCGTGATCCGCTGTGCCCTGTGTGTGGACCAGCTGTGTCCAGGAGACAAGACAGCTGCAGGATCTGCCTGAGGGTTCCTCAGTTACATTAACCTGGGCAGAGTTTGTCTGCTCAGGAGTGATGATGACATGAGATGGTCGATGCCACCTGTCAACTCAGGGTTTTCAAAAGCAGCAATACTTCTGCCCCTTGCCACCTCTGCCCTTCTCCCACCTTTCCTTCCAGTTCTGTAGCAGCCCTGGAGGTTTTCTGATCCCCTGCTGAGATAATTCAGCTGGCTAGTCCTGCAAACAACTATTTCCATTTTTTTGCAGCTCCATCTACCTACCAATGCAGTGATGGGAACTCATTCCCCACTGGGTCAGGCGGACACCAGTTCTGGGGTGCAGAGTGGGGAGAGATCTTGCAGCAGAGCGAGGAGGCAGTGGGTGACCAGAGAAAGAGGCAGTGGCATTGCCCCTGTTCAGCAGCAGTCAGCTGATGTGTTTGTCACCCTGTCCCACCTGGCCTTAGATGTGTGTACCACACACCGCCCTGTGGGGTCTGCATCTCAGAGTGTCCAGATCTCAAATAAAAATTCCAAATGGGATTTCACTTAGGATTTAAACATAAAGATGGAAGATTCTGTCCTCTTAGTGACAGTGGCAGGACCCTCCTTTCTGTTTTATAATGCTTCTCTTACACTAATTGGAGGGAAATCTGGGTGCCTTCCAGAAGAGCAATAAGCAACGGAACTAAGATTTGTCATGTTCTCACCTTCTCTACAGGGAGAAATCTGTGTGTGAGGGAATGGTCTGTCTGAATTTTTAAAAGACACTGATACATGGACTCATATCCAAGCACACAAACATGTATTATTTTTTTTCTCTTAAGGAAGTCAATGTCAAAAAGAAGCTTGGGATAATTAAAATGCAAAGAGGTGACGACAATGATCCTGTGTGTGCCTCTCTAAGTTTTTCTGCTGCTTTGGGATAGTTCTCCTGGAGCACCGTTCACTGAAGCTATAGGAAAGAACATGTGTTGTAAAAAAACCTCATATGGAAGCCACCAGAAAATCCAGTCTGCAAGTACTGCCAGGCTGTTGTGCTAGCTGCAATTACTTCACCTTTTCAAATAGTTCTCTTACTGAGAAATTGACTTTTACAAGCACAGACCTTCCATGCTATTATTAGGACTACCAGACATCCCACATACTGGGGGATTTCCTATATTCCAATTGAAAGACCCTCTTCTCTTACTGAAATAATTTAAGATATCACTTACTCATATTTTTGGCAGATCCAAGCAGTGATACACATGAGCAATGCAGGTCACAATGCTGTGGGACTGGCTGTGAGCATGACAGCTAGACCTCCTCCCCAGCAGCAGGATGATGTTAATGGAGAGTGACAACATCTTGCTGGTCCACCTCCTTTTGCCCAGCACCACTGCCCTCCAGGCCAGGCTCCCCCAGCCTTGATTCCCTCTATCTGTGCAAGCTTTGCTTCTCCTGTAGTTTCTCACCCAAGGGCTGTATAACAGTGTCTCAGCAACTTTGTGACTCCAGGAGGCAGTGAGCAATAGGTGAGGGTAAAGAGAAGGATGATCCTGAAAAAGTCCCGTTGTTGCCAAACAAAGCTTGGTGACCACCCTGCATGTGGGAGCTGGAACACTCCTCATTGATCAAAATCTGATTTGATCACGTTCTCCAAATCTGATTTTTTTTTCAGGTTGTTTGTTTGTTTATTTGTTTAATAGAGGCAGAAAACTGTGGAACATATGCCACTGCTGGTATGAGACTATCTTCAAAGTAATGAATATTCCAGCACACCACCAGGACCTGTCACTCCCAACAGAGTTATCTGCTAACAGAGCCGTTCTTGGTGCATCCAGTGCCTGGTGGACTTGGTGAATTCCTGCTTTTGCATTTTTGGATGCACATGTCCACCCTGGCAGAAATCAGTACTTTGTATCTGCAGGCATTGTATGGGTGAACACTGAGAGATGATTCAGAGAGATGCTGAAAACTTTTGCAATCTCAGGTGCTAACATCTACAGATGGTGGGAACTCATGAAAACCTTGTCAAAGCTTAGCTGTGCCAAAGAATACTTGGCCACCTTTTAACAAGTCTGTAATGCATCCAAACATGAAAAGTAGCTAAAGACCATTTTTATTTTTATATTACTGCAACAAATGGCTAAAAATTGTATGTTTTTAAAAAAAGAAAGCTACTTTTGGCCAAAGACAAAACATGGAAAATTTCATGTCAAAGGGCAGATGATCTGGAGATTTATTATACAGCATGTCCAGCTCTTGTGGGTCTATTTCAGATTGTCTGGTATTAATGTTTTTCTCTGAAATTCTTAGATTAATAAGTAAAAAAAATCTCCTTTCTTTTTTAAAGGAACTTTTTATTCCTTGAATAAACAGAAAATGTCAGCAGAGTAGATCAAGCCCAAAGGTTATTATTACATTAGTAACTCATACTTTTTCAGTTTCATTTTGATCCATTGCTTTGGTCTGGCATTAAAATATTTTTTACTGGAATGGAATGAAAAAATAAGGACTGTAAACTGAAATCTCAAAAGTCAGAAAATTGCAAGTTACTTCTCATTCCTTTCTTGAAGACTTGCTCTATTTCCAAAGTCAAAACATGAGGACAATGCAGCTGCTGTTCCTGTACCCTGACTGTAGTCCTCAGAAGCTATGGAGAAAGCAAAACAAGTCTTTTGCCTTTTATAACCAAGTCCAGCTAAGCTACAAGAGGAAAAAAAATTACGCCTTACCTGCTGGATGCCTTACATCTTGCTACTGTGGGTATTACAGAATAAGCTCTGTCTGGAAACCACTCCACTCTACATTGGCATGTTTATGCTTTGGGGATAAATATTCTTAAATGTGAAAAATAGGGCACTTGAAATTGTTTTCAGGTCATTATTTCTTGTTCCTTATTCACACAGGTATTTAACTTTTGAAATCAGATGTGATATAAAAACCTTTTCTCCCACAAATATAATTGAGGCATACCAATAAAAACCTTGGGTTTGGCCTTTTTTGTACAGCTATTGAGTGTTCAATAAACTGAACGACAAATGCTAATAGTATTAAGTAGCTAATAAAACCTGATTTATGTACTTCTGCTAATAATAACATTCTTGTGGAGTATCCATGCTTTCCTATTAGCAACTTAGTTACAACATGATTTCCAAGAATATTGCATTGCTTCAAAGAAATAATAGCCTTACTGTGGTCTAGGTTTTACTGGCAAATGGGTAGAGTGATCAGTGGCTTAATTAGCACAAACATCACCTATTTCACTGCTTAAAAGCTGCAGAGGAAGAAGAAGCTCCAGAGATTTTTCCACTGTGAAGTAAAATCAAACATGAAGGGATTTTTATACATATGCTTTGCCTGTATTTCCTTTTCTTTAAAGAAGCGTTCAACAAGATCTTATATAAATTTTTCTGAAATTACTTTGAGAAACATACTTGTAAGTTGAAAGTCACTATAAACATATTTGAATATGCTGTCAAAATGGGTAGGTTAACCCTTAAATGCTTACATATGGAGAAGGCAGTCTGATCTTCATGACAAGTTCTTAGGTCACACCGCTCGCTGGAAACTTTATGGGAATCCTATCATAACATCCTACCACAAGCCCAGGCTAGTGAAGGTACATTGCCATTTTGAGACACAAACAAGCAGTGTTTTGTAAGAACAATTAATGGCTTTTGTAGCAAGAGGTGAAAATTGTGTGATTCTGCAGTCAGCAAACATCCCTACTGACTCCCACTGTGCAGGGTGCAACTGGGCTGCTCTCGTGGGCAGACAGTGGACAAACAGTGTTTTAAAGTGAGCCCACACCAGAGATGAGGCTTCACTAGCAAGGGCTTGTACAACTTTTATCAGTACATTTTAAACTTGCCTCATCTTACATAACCTCAGCCATGCTTTGGCCTTTGACTGGTATTATTACTTATAGTTGTCTATTGTGCAGGCAATGTCATATTCTATTTACTCACGTCCATCTTTTTTCTTTTTCCTCAGTTAGACTTGCCTATACTTGCAAATCATCCTGGAAGAAGGTATGCTAGTTTAGACAAGGCTTTATTCAGTTAAACACCCTTGAGTATATAATACCCTGCCAAGTTCCTGCATGTACATGTTGCAAAAGTACGACTTAGTTATGTTCAGCTTCAACAATAGTTTGGACCTTCTTTCAGACTGTTGTCACAACAAAACAATTTTTAATCCATAAGCATTGGAGTTAATGAAACCTGGATTCCTAGACTTCCCAAACACAAGATTTACCATGTTTTTCTCTCTTGTTATTGATCAAAAACTGTGGTTGAATTTTTTTTCCAAGGTAGAAGCAAATTTCTCTTTTGCCTGAGCACTGTTCTATCAAACAGAACAACAGTTCATGCTCCAGTATTTCCCTCCAACATGAAACTCAGTAATGAAGTCCCACTCTTCTTGATTGTCATATGCTGCCATATCACTTGAAATTGGCCACCATATAAAGAAATTAAAGACAATAGACAGAAAGGCAGCATACTTTTAATCTGTTTTCCTTAAGAACTCAAGAAAAAATAAATAGAATTTCTATCTTGCAAGAAATTCTGAGAATTTGCTATACCTTCAAATGAAATAACTGAAGACCCAAACTTAGGAGGGAAATGAAAATCCTACAGTCTTTTGATTAAAAATATTTTGTTCCGTTTCTCATCAAGGTTAGCTTTAAAACTGACAGAAATCCAATGGTGATACCCTGAATTGACCAGGCATTTGAAGCAGACTTGTGGGGTTTTTTTTCCGTATAAAGAGTTGCCTAAAGAAAACCAAATTGTTTTGATGGAAAAAAACAACCACATACAACTCTGCACCCAAAAGCAAGCAAGCAAAACCCCAGCAAATTTATATATTTATAAATAAGAACACTGTTTTTTCAGAGAAAGCTCAAAGTCACTTGGTCAGGAAGAAGGACTTTATATTTAAACCTCTGTGCTTTGCATCTTCAATTGCAGTTTTGGTTTCAGTTCACTTGTGTGCTTTCTGAGTTGCAGCTAACCCTGAGCTGTCTCCTCTTGGCTGTGCTCTTTCCATTGCTCCTGAAGTTTGCTGCTGTCTCCCTCCTTACAGCAAAGTCCCTCTAACTCTGCTGCCCTGGGTTGCAGTTTCTGGCTGTGACTCTCTCCTTCTCTGCAGCACCCTTGAGTCTGGGTGGTTTTCTCCCTTGCTCATCCCCAGTTGTCCCCAGGGAGACCCCATATCAGAGTTCCAACCTGACCCTGACATTTTTGTCTAAAAGAAACGTAACATATATAAAAGGTACAAACATACCAAAGCAATTATTTCTTTCAAAGGGCCAAAGGAGTTTGCAGCGCTGGGTTGCATGCAGCAGCACTTTGTGCTTTGAGCCCTGACCTGGTTTGCATCTCCCTAACTGGGAACAATATTATATACAGCAGCTATATCTCTGAAAACTCCCAATGTGCACATGAAAACTTAGGAAGGCACCAGCACAGATGGGAGGCACCAGTACCCCTGCTAACAGACAGTCGTGGTGCTGGGTATAGAGGTAACAACAGCCTCACAAAATGTGCTTGGTTTGTGGTATCTAAACCCTACTGAAATGCTATGCTTGAGTAAGTCCCAACCAAAACATTTTTGAATGATGTCTTTGCAAACCTCCTGCAGTACAAGTTCTTTCCATTTTAGCAAAACTATCTTCTGATAGGAAAGTGTTTCATATGCAATTTTTAAAGTAACCCCAGTAAACATGTTATATGCTTACATACTGTATTTACTCTAACTGATAGCTATTTTATACATCCTGGGACCTACCTCTATCATTTTGTCTCATGCTTTAAAATAGTTTTCCTGTTTTCTATTTCTGCTTAAAGGAAGGTAAGTTTAAATCCTTCTGAAGCAAAACTGCTTGACCTTAATATTGATTCAGTAATCAAAATAGGAAAAATGAAACTAATCATTCATACTGATATTAATCTAACCAGATGTCTTCTCCATGAACTAGCTTTGATTAACAATTATTTGAAAAATTTCTCTTCACTTCTATATTGCCTCAATTTCCAGGTTCTTGGGAAATGTGTAGTTTTATTAGCTCGTACATTTTATGATATATAAAAGAATTATCTTTCCTTTTTTTCACAGTTTCCAGTTTTATTACTGCAAAGTCGGTTTATTACCTGTTAGCATGTTCCTAAAAAGAAAAAAGAAAAAAAAATGTATCTCTGTAGAGGATATTAAAGCTCTCTTTTACAGGTGCCTATGCTGCAGTTTCTCTTTATGTCCAGCTCCCATTCTCAAATGTACAGAGGAAAACACTGCAGGAAGAACAAAGACAGTTTGGCAAAAGCATCTGAAAATTGACCGAAGGTGTTGTATCACCTGAGAAACAGTTATGAAAATATTTTTTTCATTAAAGCCTTCAAATAAAAAGAATCATCTATTTTTAAAAGAGAGATAATATAAGTTTAAGAAATTTGTTTGAAAACAGCAAATTCCTCAAGACAAAGATGTTATTGACTTTGTGGCATTTACATGTGATAAAATATTTGGGGTTGAATTTCAGTTTAACACATGGAGCTGAGAAATGCCTAATAAAGTCTGAAAGATTCCCTTGGTTTTGGTCATACATAGCACTTACGCTGAATTTCAAAGCAGGGCTGCATTTTACTCCCTCCCACACCCTCTTTTTCTTTTTAATTCAAAATCACACACTCTACAGCTCTTCTTAGAACACTCTTAATGATCTTGAGCCTCTCTCTGACAGGAAATAATTTTCTAAATGGGCAGGGGCAGGGTTGTTGGGGTATTTTAGTTACACAGTACAGGCTATTAAAATAAATATGAACATAATTTTTTAAAAGAAAACTAGTAGCATGGGGCCAGGTATTCAGCTGAATTCTGCTGAATTAAGGTGGGCTAAGCAAGTTTACACCAGCTGAGGATCTGACCTCCTGGCATTTTGTTTGGGATTACACACATTCGTCTGACAGGCAGACACATAGCATGATTTAACAGCTTCACATACTTCTTCTTTCTATATTTGTACTAAACATTAGTTGGTTTCTTTGAATATTCATATTGAGTTTACATGCCCTTACTTTTCACATTCATTTCTGAATAATTATGTTCTGAGAACTTCAACAAAGGCAGCAAAATAATTTGCTAATCTGAGGAGCCTTGTGTACTCTGTTACCTTGAGGCCCTAGTCCTTCAGCTCATAATTTCTGAAGCTTTTCCATTGGCAGAAGGTAAGAATTTCATGTTGTGACTTGTTTTCTTCTTGTGGAGCTTAATTGAGTTTCCTGTAACTCATATGATACCTACGCTGGGTTTGTGGTTTTTTTTCCTTTTTTTTGTTAAACACATATTCTGAGTAATGTCCATCATTACACATAAAAAAGCACCTGGGCCTGTCATGATATATCTCAGGTAACCAATTAACATGGGATTGAATGCATGTTTTTGCAAATGACTTACTATTGTCATAGTATGGGTTGCCATGCCTAAAATTTAGGCACTGTGCTCTGGGAATGAAATGTTGAGCTGCTAGTTCCCTGGGGGAAGTCCGAGTTTTGAGTTTGTGCTGGTCTAGGTGTATTTGGGAGTTTCAATGGGAAATCTCCCAAAATTTGGCATCCAAAGTGCTGCACTGAATGTGGACCACTTAATCGTATCTAGCCCAGCCAAAGCAATCCTCTGAGAACAGATCTTATTTCTGTGCTCTGGACCTCTAGACCCTCTAGACCATAGGCCTGTGTGTCTCAGGTGGACTCCAGGATGTTCAGCTGAGCTAAAATATGGTAGATTTGGGGCAGAATCATAAAACAGGGAACAGCTAAAGAAGACATGAAGGAGCCAAATGTGCCTCAACATAATCAGATGTTGTCCAGACAAGGCAGCTGCAGATCTACACACAGGTAAAGATTACTGGGTCTGAAAGGGAGAGCTGGAGATGTGGAAATACCTGGGGAGTGAAGGAGACCTCAGCATAACAGAGTAATTGCTTCTGGGTCTGCGCAGGAGTACTGATATAAAGAGGGTTGTGAGCAGCTGGATAAGATCTGGAAGACCTCCTAGAGCTAGATTAGATGATCTCAAAGAGTGCAGTGGGTCTCTCAAGAGGTTCTTATCCCTGGACATTCATTGTTGACCCCACCCAGTGCAGTAACACCACTGTAGGGCTGATGTGATAGCCAACTGACAATCTGGGTTAAAACCCCTTCTTAGGAATAGTCAGTGACAGGAAACTAGAGGGAAAATGGTAACTTTCTAAAGCTTGCTTTATTTCTAAAAGCAACATCTTGTTCAGCTACATTTTACTCCTACTCAAAGAGAAATTTAAGTCCCAGGGCCCAGCACAGCAAAGAGAAATAAATTCATAAGCTTTATTCTGACTACCTGAAAAAAGAGCGAATTTCCTGCCTTCTGAAAAGCATTAAAACAACATTACAGTGAAGAGTTTCCTGAGGCTTGCTCATTGAAAGATGTTGTGCAATCTTGTTCCAAATTCTGATTCTAAATTCTTACACTCCTCTCTACCATCAGCCCCATAGTATTTTGAGTATGGCCCGTCTACTAGTCAGACTCTAGAAGAAATCTGAAAATCAAACATTTCAGTTTGTCTCTGTGATTGACATTCTGCCAAATGCGAATGATTAATTCTTGGAAAAACTGTCACTTAATTGAAGGACTGAAAACAAATTGTGTGTTACCTTGAGACTGTGGTTCTATTATCAGCTCATATATAAACGCTGCTCCTCCTCTGGCAGAAGCAGTTCTGGCTCTTTACTGAAGTTTTCCCAGCAGGAACACAGCCCAGTTTAGATGCTCAGGTGGTAACTCAGCACAACTTCTTTCCTGTGCAACAGCTTTGCTGTTATGCACTAATTTTATGATCAGACCCTGGACCTTCAGGAACTGGTGGTCTAAGCAGCCCTTCAGAATTTTTATTATTTTTGTTTTGTGCCAGTTGGACAGTGTGTTCAACATGAAACTGAAGAGTGGAAGGAATAATTACAGTGAATTCCAACCCTCCGAGAGTAGGGGCAGTGTTAGGAGTGAAGGCAGGCTGTACAGAGCAAAAATATTATTTCATATGCCAGTCACAGATTAATTGAGATGGAGCAGAAATACTTGAAAGCAGATAAGGCACTTGCTGTAGTCTGTGGATGCAGCAGTCACTTTTATGTTTACATTTATGAAGCTCTTTTCCATGTAGTTATAGATCACAAAGCTTTGATTTTGCTGTTTGGAAACCCAAAGATAAAATACCCAGGATGGAGAGACAGGGCTGGAGACTGAGGGCCTTCCAAAGACAGGATCTTTTTATGTAATATGTTTAGATGACTGCTGCACAGTGCGACAAATAAAACTTCTCAGAGCAGAAAAATATGCAAGTCATTTTGTCATAAAAACTAAACCAGAAACTCCTTTGGGATTTCTCCAAAGCTATGAAATCAGTGGGAGTTTTTGCATTGATTCCAATGGGATCAAACTTTAAAGATGATGTATCTCGCAATGAAGGCAGTGAAATCCACGGTAGTGGTGTGATCAATAAGAGTCCTAAATATGCACAGAAGTCCATGTGGTAATTACTGTAAGACAGAAGAGAGTATAAATGGATATTTTAGTGGCTATTGACTAGAAATTAATCTGATTTCAAGAGGATGCCAGACTCTTGAAACTAGTGAAAGAGAAATGGGCACATACCAGGTTCAAGGCAGGAAGTTTGCTCAGCATCTCTTAAAGTGATCATCCAAATGGCTCAGAGGCACAGACTGTCGAAGACACAGCCACAGAAGACAGAAAATATATGACAGTCTGGGAAAAGGTGCGTTTTAAAAAGATTACTCATTTGGTTCTGTCTGTGCATGACTCAGTTATACTGACTGTTGAGTCCTGACTGACTCCATGGCTATGTATAAACCAAAATGAATGAGTGCAACGTGGCTGCTTGGACCACCACAGTGAATCTTTGCAATGATTTGGAAAGAGCATCGTAGGGCTGTATTCAACTTCCTTCCCAACCTGTCCTGCTGAGCCCAGAGTACTGTCTATTGTAACAGTGCTAGCTGGCACTTCTCAGATTAAGGACCTTTTCTGACAATGTAAACTATTTTGGCAAGGACTACTTGGTCAGTATTTTTGCAGTCCTAAAATGTTTTAAGAGCACAAATTAAAAACACCAACTGTTTACCTCCTTTCTCATTGGCACACCCATGTGTGAATGGCTCCTCCTTGTCCTTTAATACCATTTACTAAATCATGATAAGTAACTGTGATTTTTATTTGATGTACTTGTTAATATTGCAAGACCAAAGAGATGACTTTGTACAGAATAATCTACTGGAAAAGGTGCTTGAAGTGCAGGTTATTATGAATCCTTTCTTTAAGTCATTCCTTTCTGTAAACAAGAAAGGTAATGACACAGGTTTGTTTAAGGCAGGAATCTAATACAATATAGTATCTTCATATAAATATCTCAAGGAATTCGTAATCTGACTGAAAAGAAAATGCAACTTCCAGCTGACAAAAGATCTTCCATCACTGAATTAGCAGCTCAAAGCAACTTACTCTTTCAGCAAATCCCGAATAACTTTTCTTTCTTTGATAATGTACAAATGGTGTGGACCTTGGCTGCTCTGCATGATGTGCTGAAATACAGCTCCGCAGCCTTTTTAACTGAAATGCTTTGGGATCAATTGCATGTGACTGTGTCACTAGCTGTATATGAAGTACCATACCCTGGTGTGGTGGCTTGGGACACTCACTGAGCCTGGCAGCATGGCCATGGGGTCCATCAGAGCAGCAGCATTAGGGAGCCCTATATCCCTACTGCAAGCTGGGAACAGCTCTTAGGAGAGCTTTGGTGTCGCCCTTTCTCCAAGCTTGTCAGCAAAAGAGGTTTCCCAGCATCCCCAGTTAATTATTCCTGATACATGTATATGAGAGTTAGTGTGGACAATGCAGCTGGGACATGCCAGACTCAGTGAGCACGAGTTTCATAATGATGTATACACAGACAGTAACTCGGCTGTGCTGAGCACAACGGTGTCCTACGTGCACTCTAAGGTGTGACTGGAGCCGATGTGCATGTCTGCAGGTGCCCTGCAGTTTATTGTCCTGGGCAGCAGACTTTTATTTTTCCTCAGTGACTTTTCTGAGTAAAACAAAATAAATAAATAAATTAAAAAAAGGAAAATAAAGGAAACTGTCCAGGGAAAGAAGCAAAATAAACAATATACATCGTATCGCATTTGTGGCATTTGTGCTTTTTGGAATAACAAAGGCACCCGAGACTCCAAAGATCTTCAAGTATAGTTGTATTTTAAGGAATATTGTAATGTGACTTTTGAAATCAAACAGGGTTGGAATCTGACTGTACCAATTTCATGGCAAGAGATATTGTTTGGAAGGTCCAGATAGACTATTGGTAAACTGCAAGGGCAGGGGGATGAGGGGAAACGTATTCTACAATATAGCTATAATCATAAAGCACAACAGGTACTGAGTTACTTTACAACCTTTTTCTTCTCTAGTGAAGAAAGCCCTAATAAGTCACTTCTGGCTGTGTCAATCATGAATTATTGCTGTCCGCACAAAGGAAGATAAATATCATAACACATCATAGAATATTTCTCCCTTTAAATACTGTGAACGAATGAAGATATAAAATCCAGGGAGATACAGGAGGAACCTGAAGGTGTAAGTGAAAAACTAAACCAAAGGATAAGAACTGGATTAATCCAGAGTGTATCACTTTGAAAGCAAATCTCTGATATGAATTTTCTCCTACCCTAATGGTGAATAGGGAAAAGAGTAGAAGCACGTCAATAGTTTTCCATGGCTAATGGTAAGCTGTCCCATCAAACCTACAAAGAAGACTTTGTAAATCCTCTTCAGGGTTTGCAGCCACCCGTCTATTCTCCTTGCCCAAGCTTTTTTTACTGTCTTGGCTGAAGACTTCACCATCCCCTGACTGTTCAGCTCCCACTCCCCAGCAGAAACTGTCTCCAGCAGAAGAGGCAGAGAAGCTGCCTGTGTGAGTAATCCCCTAACCCGCCTTACCAGCCCAGGTCTTCTGAAATGAACCAGGTTTGTCAAGAGCTATTTTAGCTCTTTAAGTAAATATAGCTTCTGTTTGCTGAAAGAGATTAGGGGGAGCAGCAGGACCAAATGGTAAGTTTGAGGAATTCATAAATCCTAGTAGGAACAACGACAAGCATCTGAGAGACAGTCCTCTTCTCAGCCAGCAAACCTGCAGCTGTGGAGAACGTCTGGGCAAATACCTCCTCTCACTTTGCTCAGCAGAATCAATGCTAATGCTAGTGTATATGACAAAACTAGAACAGAAACAGCAGGAATGCTCAAAAAGAAGTAAGTCTATAAAGTAGAAAAAATGGTTCATTCCAATTTCTGTGAAAACTCCATCTAATTGCTCTCCTAAAACAATAGTTAGGAAACAATATCATTCATGGACAGAAACCTGGATGAATATTTGTGTATCAAAATATCCCCAAAGCATCAGTAATACGAACTTGCTTACAAATTGGCAAGTTCTGGTATTGTGTCAGAAGATTGTCAAATACTGAGAGAAAACCTGTTATGATTAAGAGATTGAGATTAAAATAAGATTAAAAGATAGTAAGGAGTGAGGTTTAAAATGATACATTATTATTTTATAAATAAAACCTATTTATTAATATTATTAGAAATAAGAGTAATTAATTATCTAATGTTTTCTAAATATGTTCAATTTATACAGGAGAACTACTATTCAGATGAATGTCAGGCGTCTGATCTGAAACGGTTTAGTTTCATAGGTAGAGAAGTTTCAGGGAAGTCTTGTAGAGGTACATGCTCACATATATTCTTAACTGAACTTTTAGCCTGTTAGTATTACTTATGACAGATGTACAGTCTTCATTTTTAAGGATGTTTGGCAGTTTTTGAAATTTTAGAGGCATAATAAAACTGATTTCCTGAAACTCAAACCATAAAGTGAAACTCAGGGCACCTCTGCTTTTTACTTTGAGCAGGGCGTTGGACCAGATGACTTCCAGAGATCCTTTCCTGTATTGTTCTATGGTTTTACAGCATAAAATACTAAGGTAACCAATTTTCCATTTTTTTGCAAGGATTGCATGAGGAAAACAGGACAACCCTAAAATTACAGTTTCCCAAGAGACTGTATGAAGGTGTTGGTTTCTCCTTTTTGCTGTGGTGCAGTGAAACCTTGTCTGTTGTACACTGGCAAGGTCTGACGCTCTCCCCTTTGAGGGGCAAAGGTTCCTGGCTGCCGGGGGGTGGGCAGCCCTGGTGCACATATCCTGCTGTGCAAAGCCCTGTCCTCTCTCTAACTGGGGCCCAGAGGAACTGCAAAGTGGAAAGGTATTTCCCAAGTAAGGTTGCAGACATATGCTCATGACGTATGTCTCGAGGTATGCCCTGGGAAATTTTCAGAGCAGTTGATTGACTGATTTACTCAAAGCATTTAAACCTTGGAAAAAGACAAAAATATGCTAGACCTTTCCTTGCTTCTTGTTTTCCTTGTTAATCCTTTTTTCCTTTTAGCATTAACTATTTCAATTTTATAAATAACCATTCTCCTTTGACTTGGTTTATTCTATAATTGGTATTAATTATATATTCAAATACTATTTTTAAAAAAATGTTATCTCCATCAAGCTGCTTCATTCATTCCCATACCAAAACAATATGAATACTACTGGAAAGAATGGTAACTTATTGTGCTCCCAGCTATTGTTTATTCTGGCCAGCTCGAAATCTGAGCAAACACATGCAGATTTGGGACAATCAATATCCTCGCACATGCATGAACAATGCTACTGCAAGTTGGTAATCCATGATTTCTTTGATAAGTCTGCAGTAAAAACAAGGACAGTGATGCATCATAATTGCTTTCAAATTTCAGACACCATATTTCTGTTTCACATTGTATTGAGGAAATTTCAGAGATATCACAATAAATTTTCTGACCTTTAAACAGCAACATTTTCTGATCTTTAAACCAATAATATAATAGGATACTTTAAAAAAAAAATGCACATTACAATGAAACATGTGGTTGGCATAATGAAATATATATTAATGTTACTTCCATTATGGAAATTCCCAGAGGCTGGTTTCATTCTGTTTTATCCTGGAATCACCACAGGTATATTCTTAATTTGAATGGCTAGTTTATTTGGATTATAATGGAAACTGGCACCATGTGGCTAAATCTATTCAAGCAAATGATTTCGTCTTTATGGTTTAGAAAAAGATCTTCCTGATCTATTAAGAATACTTCACTGTTTGTAAGGACAATTTCAATGACCCAACTCAGGAATTATGTCACCTTTTTAGAAAGTGATTAATTAGGATAAAAGGAACCTGCTGAGACTGTGGTCTCCCACAATTTATGAATCACTGTCTACATTTCTCTTTAGATCCACTGCTTCATGTTAAAGCTTAGTTTGGCCAAAGGTAAACTTTAATATATGTACCTTTACTATTTTTTATTATCTTATATTGCTATGCTTTTTTTTTTTTCTTATTTGGTTACTTTTTACCTCTTTTAAAGTGAACACAATTGCACTACATTAGCCAATTATACCTTTTTTTCTTACATACCTAGTTAGCTTCATTGTGAAGTTTTTGTGAACCAGGTGGCGATACTGCAGATGTACCAGGGGTATTTGGCTGTTTAAAAAGACAAGATCATGTTTACCAACTCCTTGTGGTCCTTTGCACTACTACAGTGTCATAAAAATTCATAAATTCACTTTAAACAGATTTGTAAGGAAAGCATGACCTAGTGAATCTGTTCCATAGTGTCTATTGAAATTTTGGGACTCCTGTAATCCCATTTCAAAATTATTACTTTTCTGGCATGTATAAACAATGGAAATTCCAGGCAGTGATTTGATTTGCCTATTTTTCAGGCCTGAAATCCTTAACCCTGCAGGGTATCTAATTTCATTCAGTGCCAGGAGAATTCACCAAGTACTTAATTTTATTCAACTATACATTCTCTAGGGAAATCTACCTTTATCCCACAACTGGAGCCCTCCTATGTTCAGGATTAAGTTGAGAAACACTTAATTCCTGAAAGATAAGGCCAAGAAATGCAAAAAGTTAGATGTCATTACAACTATGGTTAAATTCAGTCAGTATCATCCTAGTAATAATGGTGCTACTCAGCTTTTGTGTAATAATCCCTGGCCAGAACAGTCATCCAGGAAATGATACATTTCATTATTCAGCTTTAATGGGATTGACTCCATATTCTTTGGAACATGTCCTAACTGTAAGCCATGAGATATCCTGATTAATACTGCTCTTTGCCTCTACACCTGAAACAAACTTATTGTGCAAACAGATCAGAAAAAGGGACGGAGGAAAGACGATTTTTACTGCAGTGCTGGGTCACTCATCTGAAATTATGGTCTTTGTTGGAATATTTACGAATTTTACAGATAGGGACCAAAACTGTACAAGCCTTTGCAACTGAGAGCCGTGGGTGATGATCAGTCTCCCTCTTGCCTGTAGGCTCTTTGGGCACACTGTTCTTGTACATCTATCAAAAGAGTGGCCCAGTTTTGATCAGATGGCTGGAGGCATTCTCCCTAAGGATACCCCATAGCTCAGCCATAGGGGTCCTTTTGACAATTATATAAATTTAATTCCCTTCAGTGTCTAGCATCTGTGCCCTCCCAGGCTATGGGTGAGTGTGCAAAACCACTCAGCTGTTGTGGAAAAGCAAGTACCAGAAAGAAAAGTGTGAACAGAGATAACTGGTGTATCTTATAGTTTCTCTTTAGAGTAGGGAAAGATCGCTACTCTTTTGGTCAATGGTTTGTGGAGGAATTTAAAGTGAGAAAATTGGATTGCTTCCTTCATATTTCCAGAAGTTCTCCTGTCTGCCTTGATATAGGACAGCAAGCAGGCTGCTCTGTCATATTACAGCTGCCCTGGGAGTTGGGTATTTAAAAGTTTTGTGGGGCTTTGCCCAAGTCAGACACCAAACTTTGATGGACAGCACCCTACCCTTTGCAAAAAATGTAGAAGAAATATTTAATGTGCCAGCTGTGTTGCAGACTATTCTCACAGGTCTAAACACTGAGACAAAATTGTGCCATCTAATCATATTTTTAAGCTCCAGCATAGTGCATCTGTCACCAAAGGATGATATTTATTTAGTTCAAAGATTTGAGTTGTACTGAATATTAAGTGGAATGTGACCACAACACTGAAGTAATACTTTGATGACAGTCATTACACAAGTAAAGCAATATTTTGCACACAAATACTATACTAGTGCTTTCAAAAATAGCTGCTCAAAACAGTGTGCAGAAGTCTCAACAAGCATTCAGGATAGTTTTGTTTCTGTCTCTCACTAGAGCGAAGAATCCATGAATGTGACTGAAAGTTTTTCATGGTATGTCTGTATGAATACATATACAGGTATTTCCTCTTTAGCTCCTGTGGAAAAACAGGTAGGATGATGATCTCAAAGGTCTTTTCCAAGCTAAATGATTCTATGATCAGAGTCCAGCTGTGAATTGCAGCCTGATGGGGTTCTCATGTGGTTAGTGGGTGCAGCAGATCAAGTCTATTCATGCATAGCAAGACTTGATGAAAATGAAAGTGTTTACAACAGTGATCATCCAGTCAACCTAAACAGTTTTATAACTACGTAGGATGTTGAAGGCTAAAACCATTTCGGTATTGTATTTTGGTAGAAATATGCTTTTGATGTCATGGTTTTTCATAATCTCAGAAGGATTTCTATTAGATGATCAATTTATTCTCTTCACTTCAAATTTCCACTTGAGGTGACCCAGAGGCTAAAGGAATTAAGATTAATTTGGCAGTTTCCTTTCAGACAAACAAAAATCATGATGTTTGAAAGATTTTCCAAGGATAGAGTTTAATTTTAGTCATTAAGTATCAGAAGCCCTAAGTTATTCTTGTAATTTTTATACTTTTTGTGTCTAAAAAGATCCCAGAACAAAGGGAAAAGGAAGGCAGGAAGGAAAGAAAAAGAAAATGAAAGATCAAATACTTGGGTCAAAATCTGGCTATATCTTTTATTGACTTGAACTTTTTGGTTTATTATTGAACAGAGATGGAGGGTAGTCTGTACTCAACTAGAAACTGAAAAGTGGGTAATTTCATGAAGAATAATAAAAAAAATGTGGTTTTTATTCTTACTGCTTATTTACAGACTTCTAAAGGGCTCTTCTTAGTTTCACATGCAAGTAATGGGATAAGTCTCCAGAAATCAGTTGCCTGGGGCCAAGTGTATATGGTACACGGCCAGAAATGTTGTTTGACATGTGACTTTTCACTGTTCCCGGAACCATCCACTTTGTTTCCAGTTCATAACCAATCCCATTCTGGATTTCCCCTAGTTGTTTTCCCCAATGTAATTATGTATAAGTTTTAAAAAAAATTCTTGTGTGTCCTGCTGGTCATCATATTTCTGCCTTGCTTTCTTTGTGAAAAGCAAATGAAACAATATCTTGTCCATGAAGAGTAAACTCCAAACTGAGTCAAGGCATAAGTTTCATGGACACATTAAATCCACCAGAAACTTAACATTTCAGTGAATGGCCATGTTCCTGTGTGGTGTAACAAATTATGTAACAGATTCTGGAGCTACCACTTACAAGACAGACTGGATACATGGGAAGATACCGTAGCATATTATTTCCAACTGTCCTGTACTGGAGTGTTGAACATACCTGGATTTGGACTTTACTCTGTTGGCAAACCAAAATACAGGACTACTCCCCATAAAAATGTTCCTTTAAATAGATCCTTAGTTCAGATCTATGCAATTAACTTTGAGCATGTCACGCCTGTTGATTTCAGCAAACTTTTTCTATATCACTTGGGCATCAGTAGTTAGAATAAGGAAGGCAGGGTCACAACAGTTTCTCTTCCTCTCCTGAGAGGTCTATGTTTCTCTTCAGTTGTCTTTTAACTGTTTAGAGAGTGAAATTTGACCTAAAACAGTACACAAAAGAAACATTCTGCTTTACATGGTACGTTGCACACAGCTTCCCACATAGTGACAGTTAAAAACATGTGCAAATTTGACTAAGGAATAAGGAATACCTAAATCCTGGCTGTGAATTTGCCCCCTTTTCTTGGAAACAGTTTCACATTGACTGTTTAAAACAAGGTAATATTTTGGGATATCAAAAATTGCATTAAAAAACATCAGCTGCCTCTCTGTTTACTAACATTCGGACCAAATTTATATTACTTGTTTGTACTTGTTCCTGGGTAAATGCACACAAATTGTTTGTTGTTTCAGATCACTAGCAATAAAATCCTGCAGTTGATCAGCTTTGTCATTACCCTGCAGCTACATGGAGAGGTTGGCTGCTGGCCATATTTTAATATAGTAATAATAATACTTAGCACTGTTCATCTCAAAAGCAATTTACACACATTAACTAATTAGGCCTCAGAACATTTACATGATAGGTGAATAGCATTCATCCCACTTTAAAGAGGGGTAAGTGAAGAAATGGAAAATAAAATCACAATTTCAGCAAGAGTCACTAACTCTGAATGTCCAGCTTGTGACACATTCACTTGATTTCCTGAAATGTTAAGCACCTTCAGCTCCAGCTGAAGTCAAAAGAGGCAGCCAGAGGTCTTAATCTCTGCATATTAGGGTAAAGCTGCATTTCGGCTGTCATTTGCAAAAGGAAGCCTTCAGTCAGTGTTTTGGAGGGTGTTAGTTTTCATGCAGATTTTCTCTGATCTGTTGCAGTTTTCTTATTATTGATCTTCTAGGTACCCAAAGAATTGCTTCTTTCCCTGTATTTTTGCACAGCTGTACCTGGGTCATTTGAGACATAGGTGCCAGAGCTTAGGATAAGCTTAGGTGCCAGCAAAGAATAATACAGGGTATGAGTTGCCAGCTATAAAATTATTGTTTAGAAAAAAGAGTAAAAAGCAACTCTAGTTGCATAAAGATGAGCTAACCTGATTGGGGCATTTATTTATTTAGGCAAGAATCTCTCTCCCCTCTTGTTTTTTTCTGCAATGGGACCAAGATGGATTCTTGAGGTAGAGCCTGAGGTCTTAGTCTTCTGGTAATAAACAAGAAATGAAAATGCAACAAAGTCAATATTCAACACCTGAAGAGTTTCCATTCCAGAGTGAAGACAGGAAACAGAAGCCATTAGCTTTAGCATTAGCATTAGCATTAGCAACCAGAAAGTGAAAAAAAGAACCAATTTTTTTTGCATTTCTTCATACAGGCCTTGCACTCCAAAACAGAATAACAAAAAAGATTACACCCAAGCACTGGATGAAGAAGAGAATTGCTATTTCTTTAGGACTGACACACTGACATCCAGTCTTGTCTGTGGAGTTCAGACACCAAGAAGACCGGTACTTAGGTAGACTCTTAGAATTTGGCCCTGCTCTGCACTTTGGTTCTCTTGTCACACTTCCCTGTCTGACGTAAATTGATTTTGAGACTATAATACTTGCTACTTGCTCTTTTCAGAGTGTTTACATTCTCCTTCTCTGCTCTGCGTTCAGCAAAAACATCCTTCTTCCATCATGGGGGATGCTTCAGCATGTTTGATAGATGGACATTCATGATGCCAGTGTGCTACTTACAGATTACAGACAAATCTCCCATAAACAGAGTTCCACATGGAGAACTGCCAACCTCCATGGGCAATAAATAAAAATGGGGAGATAAGAGCTCACCTGGTGCTGTTCCACCATTGTCAATATGTTGTGCCAAGAATTGGCTGCCAGGACATCCCACCACATAGGAAGCAACTTTTTTGGGGTTTTGGTTTGTTGTTGTTGCTGTTTAGAGTTTTTTAAATTAATCTTCTGGAAGTCTTAATCTGTGCTTAATTACACATTCTCTGCACTTTCGTCAACTGACAGATAGATAACACAAATGTTTTGGCCCTTCAGCTTTTATCAAGGTAAACACAAGAGTGTCCTGAGGTTCAGGGTGGGAAACTAGGAGGTTGGTGTCAGTCTCCTATTGTAAATAATTAAAAAAAAAAAGAAGATTATTTAATTAACCAAGATCTAAGTCTTCTTTATTCGCTTTTAAAGGAAGCATTACTCATTGTAATGGGGTGTGCTGGCAGAAATCCTTTGGAGTGCTAGAGAGACAACATAAATACACCTTGAGAACACTTGTTCTATTGAAGCTCACTGGCAGTTTGCAGACTCTAAAGAATATCTTTTGAATTCTTAGCAAAAGAAGCCATTTGTTGCAACCCCTGCCTTGGTTTAAAGAACTGCTGACACCTCCTGGAAAATATTAAGAGGCATCTTACTAAAATATTCCAACAAATATTTTTTTTTTTTTTTTTTCATGCTGGGCCTGCATCTTGTATGGCTCTTCAATTAAATTACTAAAGGCTGACAAAACACAAACAATTCTAAAGTGCTGAAAATAACCTGCTGGGGTTTTGTCTGTTTACTTGGATGTTGGTTTTAGGAAAGACTTGTATGCTGTCTCCAGGGTGTGTTGTCTGATTTGTACAAAATCCTGGGTCATAGCTGCCCTTCAGGGAATCCACAGGGGGAGACAGGACTACCAGAGACTGTTGGTGGGGTGAGCGGGATTTTATGGATTTGCCAAGGCCAAACAAGAAGCTCATGCCAGGACCCCAAAGGTCCTTCTCGGTTTCTGGAATTTACTGTGCACCTGGAGAGATGGCAAGAAAAATGGGAGGAATCTGTCCTGTGTTTGTCAGGGCTATAAATGTCCTTCAAGGTACACACTGTTTATTCAAAAATGTACATTGGTACATTATCACAAGACTGCTTGAAATTCTTGGGAGTGTCGGCAGTACTGCCTGTCCAGCATGTCACCGAGCACACCGCTCGGTTCTCCAGGACTCACCAGCGGGAGCACGCATTAACAAAATAGAAAGATAGCCCAACAGATTCAGTCAACAAATGACAACCGACTTCTGTCAAGCCACAAAGGGAGCACCAGCAAACTGGCTACTCAAAAGCTCTGTCACAGCTTTTAATTTCTGCCTCCCTGCAGTTTAAAATAAACTACTTCCTTAACCTGACTAGCCTACTCAGAAGCAGAAGGCTTCCAACTGTGAGACTCATATGGACTCCACAGCAGGGATACACAAAGGAGGAGGGAATGGGTTTCCACCTCAGCTGAAGAAAAAGATGCTGTGAGTAGGGGAGAGCAGGAAAAGTAGAGAATGGAGCAGAACAGACAGGGAAATAGTAGGGCAATGCTAGGGATGTTATCAATGGCAAAGGGCTGTTTAATAATCAGAAGGTCACCAAAGTCGGTTAGAGAGTATGGATCTACCTCCTGGACCCTGCTGCTGCCCCACCAGTGTAAGCCAGTTTTGAGGCAGTTTCCCTGAGAGCCCAAAACATTATCGACCTGCCCTCTGTCCTTGCCCTTCTCTGTGAGCTGAGTTTTCAAGCTGTGTACCAGCTTTCAAGCTGGCTGTACCAGCCAGCACAGGGTCCCACAGTCTGAATTGTGTCATGAGTTTTGTTGTTGCTGTTGTTTTTTTAAGAAGTGCCTCTGCTATCAGAGTATCAAGTACAAGTTTGACCTATATAACAGACCAAGTAGGTCACTGAGTGCACATTGGACCATGACAAATTGATTTTGAACCATCACTTATCTGGCTCTGTTGCTGTCAAGGAAGATACATCAGTGTGATTAATAAATTATTTACCAAATAGATAAAAGCTTGCTTCCCCCACCAGAGATTCTGGAGGGTTTATTGTTTTAAGCTGCTGCACTAATTGGGATGTACATTCACTTACAGTTCCAAGAGAGATGAACATTAGAGGAACAATGCTCTTTACTGCACATGGTGGTGACAGAGCAGAGGCATCCCATGAATGTCTGCAACAAATGATGCTCAGTTTAGTGTTTTCCTGGCGCAGCTGCCAGCACCCCCTCCTCACACCGGTCTCCATCCAGAGCTGCCTCCAACACAGGGGGAGAAATGGCCTCTTGGAGGCACTGAAACATTTTACCTTAGGCTTCACTAGGACATGAGGGACAACTTTGAGAGTCCACTCTGTAGCCTTCCTCTCTTTATCTCAGCAATAATCCTAGATTGCTTCCTCTGGGATCTAAAACTTCACAGTCAAAAAAGTACCCTAACAGGCAGGAGAAAGAAAGGGATGGCAGAGCTTTTTCCTCAGCTAAGAAGCCTTTGCTCCATACCCCTTTGAACCAAAAAAAAAAACCCTCCCAAACAACCCAACAACAGAAAAAGATTAAATAAAATATATTCTGCAGACAGTCAGAGGGAAAAAAAATACAGGAATTCGTTCTACTCTCAAGGTAGATATCATCTGGCTGTAGGATGCCAGTTAGTAACACTGACTCCTGTGGGGTTATGTGTACCCTTGGGTAAAATAACAGATCTCCAAAGAGGCTTAAAGCAAATGAAGCTTTTAGCAACTTAATGATTTTTTGAGGAGGAGGAAGGAGGAAGGACGTAAGGGGGGAGGGGAGGGGGGCAGGGGGGGAGGAAAAAATAAGAGAAACTACTATTCTAATTGTAGCAGAGAGATAGAAGTAGAATGTCTGCCCTTGCCAGAAACTATTTGCAGCAACAAAGCATTCAGCTTTTCTTTCTTTCTTTCTTTCTTTCTTTCTTATTTTTTTTTTTTTTTTTTTTTTTCCTTGCAGGCCTTGAAAACCCTTACAAAGGAATCCTGGCTGTGTCAGATTCTCAGAACCGAGAGATTCTGCCTAAATTTGGGGTTATTGAAGAAAAGTGCTTAAGAACCACAGTCCTACATAAAGATGTATATTGTCCTGGCACTTGAATCTATTTATTAGCCTGTTTGCTGTGGGGTATCCACTAATCCTGATCACTAGAGAAAAAAAAGACTATATTATAATGATTCTTAATTAGATACAGATGCAACAGATTGATTCATTATTTCCATGTGCTGCTGTCAGTGTTTTGCGCAGTGTTTCCAGTTTCATTAAGCTAATATGCTAAATTCCTGCATGAGCTTCCTCTGTCATCTAAGACAGCCTCTCCGCCCCCAGCATCACTTTTTGCCCAAGCATCTCTACTTCTGATTTCTTTTATAAGCCTTATCTGTGGCATTGCTTTTCACTGCTCTTGCTTTGTACTGGAGGACAATCGTTCACCTTCAGAAACTGAGTTTGTCCTCGGTGAAAAAACTTTTAAGGAAGGGAAACTGCAGTGTAATCTAAAATGCATTTTAATCACTGCAACTAATTATGAAGAGTGGTAAATCAGTAAGGGTCAGAGCTCTAGCACCTTACTCCAAATGACAAACAGTAGTGCAGCTGATTGTAATGGGATTACTCCTGTGAGTAGCTGCCCATTACTTTCACTGAGATTCATAGTCTCTTTGAAAAACTATCTGAAAGATCATTAATAAAAGAATAATTAACAAGGAAACTGAAGCCATTATTTCAAGCATTTCTGCAAACAATGGAAAAACTTCATTTATGGTGGAGAGAATGTATCAGGGCAGTGAAAATCTGGGTAGCTCTGTATTGCTGATGGATACCAACAGGAATAATCTCATTTGGGGGGCAGGAAGGCTAGGAGGAAAAAGAAGTCTGTTTATGGATATATGCACTAAATTAATTGTTAAATCAGAGGAGAAAACAAACATTAAGACAAGAAATGACCTTCTATAGATATAAAGTGTTGATCCTCAGGAATTTTGGAGGGGACCAGATTTTCTCAACACTTTTTGCTTTTGTGAAATAACATCTGTGATTTTCCAATTGAAATTAATTAAATGTTTCTGAGAAGCCTGTATTAACTAAATTGTTATTGAATCTAAGGTAGGTGACTGTCAAAATCCAACCTGATCCATCAGTTCATCTGGGAGGCTCTTCAGAAGATAGGAGGGTAGCTCCAAAGCAAACGTCTCAAGTGAAGTGCCCTGGGCAAGCAGTTCAGGGTTTCTCAGGCTGCTGGGCTCCATGCAGTGCTACCAAGGTGGAGCTGGACATCTTGTGGCTGTGTTTTATCGGCTCCTGGGCAATGCTGTGAGAACACAATCGCGCCCTGCATGCCTGAAGTCCATCCACCGCTGGATGGACTGGGCATTGCTGCTCTGCACTTGGGGCTGTTGAGTTACCCTGAGCAGAACCCGACCACTGCTGCTTGCATTCACTAGTGTGGACTTGCCTGCAATTTCTCTCTCTCAGCCTGTCTGTATTATCTCTTTACCACAGGAATGTACCAAAATCTAGGAATACAGACATGAGACGGCCTACTTTACACACGCTGGTTCTCACACTCTTCCATAAGGTTCATAGTTAGAAATGTGATACAGGGCTGGATGGACCACCTGATAGTTGAGCTACTCCTAATGTTGGAACACCCGACCTGTTTAAGGAAACAAAAGGCACGGGTTTGATTTGTTCAGCAGGCTCCATGCAAGGTGTCAAGAAGACAAGTTGAGCAAGGTTGTGAGGACATCTGTTCAAGTTGTACTTAAAATTCACCACTCTTTGCAAAACAAAACTCAGTAGAGGTTCCCTTTGACTTCCTGACTAAACATCCTCAGGGCTCTGCATTTTAGATGGTTATTTTAAAGAGTGAACCAGATTGAAAAATTACGTATGAAGACCCAGTCACTTCTTTGGCTTCTCCCACACTTACTTATTTTTCTCAGCAATGTTACTCTGCCTCCTACTACTTCTAGCAGAAGATTTCTTACAGGAGAAGTAAGAAAGGAAAGTAGTCCTTCATCAGCAGAGAAAACTCCAAAGTGTGCGATTCCCTCAGCCCTGAGGCTTTGCTATGAACACATGTGAAGATCTGAAACATGTATTGCTGTCACCAATGACTGCCACTTCCACCTGGCATGACCCAGACTTGTGTTCACACATTTAAAATAATGAGATTGCATAATGTATATGATCTTGCAACCTTACTGGTTAACAAAACACCTGAGACACTTGATCTGGAGCCCTGAATCTGTCTGATATACCAGAGTCTATTAGTGCCCCTGGAGGCTTCATAAAGTACATCCCATATTCTCCCAAAATCTCTGCACAATATCTTCAGACATATAGGTCAGAAAGAAAACATAAGGTAATGCAAAGGTAAATTCAAATTTTTATGCTGTAAAAAACTTCAGTCAATACATATGGAAAACCTCTGGGCAGGCTTCACATCTAAATCACTCAATAACTTTGTCTGTCTATTAGAACATACTATATGGATACCGTGTACAAGTCTCTTAAAGACTTGATCTATAATTAAGAGCTTTTGTGGTGGCTGTCGTTACTGTATTCAGTTCACATGAATCCCAGTGACTTTCCCCCTAAAGCTACTGCATCAAGACAAAGGCATGGAAAAAGTGAGCAGCAAGGGGGGGGGGGAAAGGTGCCATTAGATCTCTTCTTTTGTTCATTATGTTTAACCAGGGGGTTTACCTTTCTTCTTTTTTTAATCTTGATTTTTGTTTCCTCTTTCATTAAAATGCAATGTCCTCTAGTTGATAGTATTTGGGCATCTTTCCCAAGTCTGCCTGACAACATCAATGGTTAGCTGTTGAGCTGCAGTGACCCCGCTAGCAAGCTGTCCTCTGGTATTCTGGCTGCACCTACTATTACTCAAGCAGTGGGAGCCAAGCAAATACGACATTTGGATCTTTCCTACTTGTTCTGCAAAGCACCCCACCAAGCCTGGTGTACGGACATGCTGTATAAGGGATCACGATTCCCTGCGATTACACAGCGGGATCCAAACACTGGCAGCAGAGCTGAGAACTTAACTCTGGGGTATACGGGGCTGACAAATGCAGAGACATATTGATCCTCGGCAGTCTGTCTCATCAGCAAAGTAGTAATGGTCTGCATATTAACACAACAGCCTATGAGGTTACAAAAGACAAGAAAGGACGCTGGAGCTTAGTGCCTAGAGGATGAGCACGCTGTGCTAGCTCCGCACATAATGCAGAAGGTTAACCAGCCACCATGGCTCAGCTCAGAGGCCAGCCTCGCCGATGTTTATTTAAGCAGGAGGATTAAAAATGACCACTTTTGCTGAAATGTTTGCTCCAGCATGGAAATCATCAGGGCAAGCAAGTAAATTGCAAACTAGCAAGAGCTAGCAAATTAAGCAAAAGGAAAATGAGTTCCACAGATGCAGGACAAAAACACTGGTTAAAAGGTACTGATTACAAAGCTACTATTGCTTAATGCATACCCCTGTCTTCAGCTGGCATCAAGCAGAGAACCAGCTCTCGACTGGTTCCTAGGCATGCAGGTGACAAATGATCATTACCTGCCTTCTAAGTACAAGATGGAGGTATCATTGTAATCACCAGTTCAGCGCCAGTCCAGTGCCAGGGAAATGCCTCAGTGACACTGAGGAATGGTGCTGCAGTATTTGCTGATGTTGAGAGATTAATAACGCAAAACAGCTCTTGTTCTTATCCTCCCTGTATAGAATCTTTGTAGGTCTGGAGACAGTGCAAGAATCAGACTACACAACCAAAACTTCAGAGAAGTTCAGTTACTTCATCAGTGTACACATCTGTCTATTACCTGTAAAAAAAGGAGCATAAAAACACACAGTGGAACATCAGGATATCCTGTGAAATTTGAGGTTTCTACCAGAAATCCTGAGCATGCTTAGAACAAGGCTCATTGTTTTGAGGAAGACTGTGGATTTTGACAGATAATTGCTAGAAAAGAGTGAGCACTGAAGTACTATTTTAGCAGTACTATTGCAAACTATTCTTTCAAAATAAAAATACTGTAATACTATTAAATGATTATTTTTTTCATATTTATACCTCATATATTAAAATACTATTAAGATCAATACTATGGTTAATGATCAAATGTCAGAATTACTTTAAATTTTGATTATCAGTATATTTTTTAATATCACTGGGTGGGTACTGTTAACACTTTCAGGATGCACATTCATTATGTCAAAATTTCTTGTGAAACAGAAATTCCGTTTCCCAGGAAACCCTAGAGTCTTTTTCTGTATGGGTTGGGTTTTTTGTGGGTTTTTTGTTTGGTTGGTTGGTTTTTTGTTTTTTTTCTGTGTTGGGTTGTTTTTTTTATTTTACTTTTTCTATTTGCTTTTGATTTTTCTGGAGATTTGTAGGCAGATTCTCATGTAGGTTGTCTGGACCTCCAGGGTAAAGAGGTCTTCAGGCTATTTGCAGAGTGTCTGAAAATATGGTTTACATTTATTAGAGATACATTTGTTCTTTCACCAAAAAAATACAGGGTTTTTAAAACTAGGAAAAACTGTCACTTGCAGCTCCCAGTAAAGCTGGCTGATGGTTAAGGCTCTTAGTCACCACGCTCACATAAATACAACCTATCTGCATCAACAGCCAAGTACACCTGGGATCAAAATTAACTGCTAAGTACTTTGTGAGGACATTCTGCACTGGATGATGAAGACAAAAGAAGATGAATTCAACAATTTCATTATAATTTTAGTATCATAGTGCATCACTAATATTCTTGCACTTCTGAATGCCAAGGATATAGGAAGAAGCTAAAAATACTAAAAATTACTATGTTTAGGCCTACTGAATACCACTTTAACATCATTATACTCCTTGCAGTCTCTGCAGTCTTCTGACCTGGGGGAACTCAAGGGACGCACTTTAGGCATCATCAGGAAGGGAAAAGCTCTTGAAACAAGTGGGGAGGGAAAAGGGGGAGCAGCTTGACTCTGAGCCATTGCTCCCACTTGCAAACCACTGTGGAAGGAGTACAGGGAGAGGACATCATCAGCAAGGTTTAGGGTAGGGCTTGTTTCAGGGTAGGAAAGGTACCACTCTGTCAGTACAGTATGCGGTTTTGTTCTGTCCACATGAGACCTAGGAATATTTTCCAGATCCAAAGCCCTTGGGGCTGAATTTAGTCCATTTTGAACGGAGTTTTTTTACACACCCCAGTGAGAAATGTCCCCTAGCCCCGACCTGCTCCTCTGGTATGTTGATTTCAATGGCAACATCTCAATATAACTGAGATCAAAATCTGCCCTCATAGGACAACACAAATTTTCAAGTTGCATTCCTGTTATGGGCTTTAATCATAGTCTTGACATTTTCTCCATGCCTTATTGTGCCAGAATGAAACATTTTCTTTGGTGGTCTTTTTTTTTTCTTTTTTGATAGAAGCAAGGAACACTGCAGAGTCAGTTGGATCAATTACTACATATAATTTTGTATAATTATACAATAATATTGATTCTACTATATTCAGTAAAGTGACATCCAGCACTGAAAATGCTGAAAATGTTAATGTTCAACACTTATTAGATTGTTATACGTATTGATAGTAACCAAAAATAATTAATAATTTAAAGTCCAATTGTATTGTCAGTGAAAGTAACTTAGTTTTATATTCTTAGATGAAATCAAGGCTCAGACAGCATCCCATTTCATAGCTTTAGCAAAAGACACATCGGAAAAAGCATAAAACATAAACTCCTATTTATTCTTCTTGCTAGAAGTCCGAAGAGCAGTTAAAACCCAGTTGTAAGTTCAAAAGTTTTTAAAAATTATTTATTCATTTGTTTATTTAATGTATGAAAGCCAAATTGTTCCCCAGCAGTAGGAACAGAAATCCATGCCAATTACCAGCAGCATTTATAGTGCAGAGCAGCTCCTTGAGCCTCAAGTGTTCCTTACGCACCTCATGTCAGGGTGGCTTTTCCCTTGGGAATGGTGGGGTCTGTTCCCAACAGCTATTTAAATCCCTTGGTAAAACCTCTCTCTACTGTTTTGCTCTTACATGAAGCACAGACATTGTGCATGCTGACACCAAGCCCAGCAGCACAGAACACTGGAGCAGCAAGAGTGCACCTAAACAGGGGGTGCACTGACCTTGCACAGTGGCCATCCATCAGTGGGCTGAACCCAGAATTATAGGGACAGGCAATGAGGTCTGAGATCAAGAAGGGGCACACAGGAAAAATCACAAGATCTTTTCCAAGTAAATGACCAATTTTCTTTTCCAGGTGTGTAACAACAAACTATTCTCTTTTTGTTTCTATTTCTTGTTGATGAATAACCTGTGCTCTTCTTGTTCTGTACAATATTGTTCTTTTAAGCTGCTGCATGGCCATACAGCTCAGATACATACATATTGAATTATAGGTACTTGCACACACATATGCACAGAAAGTACACCACAACATTTTCTATCACAATCTCCAGCAGCAAACCTAAGTTAAACCTGTCACTAATTCAGGTGACACCTGTAAACACCAGGTTACAGGCTTGACTCAAACAAAGTGATGTCTTTTCCTCCATATCCTTATTTTTAATTATTTGTACAAAGTAGGCCTGCTACAACAGTGCTGTCACCTTAAAAAAGCCTCAAAGCCAAACCAAATATAAAAACATCAGTAGTTTTTGCAAAACATGTGAGATTTATGCCATTTTTCGTTCCTCTGCCAGTGCTATCTATAACGTGCCCTTCGGCTTTGCAGAGGTTTAAAGTGGCCATTTGTGAGCTAACAGGCAGTAGGCACTTCTTCTCCTGAAAAAGCTGCCTGGAACCATGGACTTATTTAAATGTGAATGTGTAGCTGGTCTTCTGCATGCAAAATAAAGCAGGTGCTAAAATATTAAACTCTACCACTGTCCACTATTCATTGCATCCAACTGGTGCTGTCAGAAGCAAGCTGCTTGACTAACCAGAGCCTGTGATTTAGTATGACATCTCAACTCTAATTACTCCCTCCTCCTGATTCATTTTCTCAGCCTCCGGTTTTCAGATTCAGAAAGCCTGAATTCAAGGTGTTGTGGATACGCTTTTGTGCAAGAGAGCTAGAAATGCACTTGCCTCTGAGCGCAGAAGATAGTGAATCACCTGGGGGCCCATGAAATGATTTGCTACAGAGCTGAGTCTTTCAAGGGGCAGTTTAACCTGCTTTTGGGTGTCTTTGTGGTGCCTTGGCAGATTCGTCAAGTCTCATGTACTAAGCATGGGTGTCACGCAGCTGGCTCCTACCCTGACTGTCTGCACAGGCCACTGTCACCCACATAGCCCCTCTGCTGCTCTGCCACATCTGTTGGGCACAGATATGCCTTCTTCTGGCATGGAAGATCACAAAAGTGACGGCGCTGGCATTATCCTTCCATGCAACACTGTGTTCAGATTTGTGACAAAGGATGGACCAGGTCATGTGGCAGGGCAGCCCCAGACTTCCCCCCTGCACATCTGGCCCATGAGCAAACCATAGATAACAAATTGCAAAGAAAACGGTCAGCAAGACTTTGAATAAGTATACTGTGCTGCACTGTCAAGCTGCCCATATACCTTACATTTCACAAAGAATAGTCCCCAAAGTCCTATGAATCAACACCACAGGCAATAAGAAACAACAGCATCTTTAAAGCCCTCTGCAAGCTGCTATTTTCTATAGCAACATGTTTTTCTGTGTTGAGGAAAGTGAACACTTTTGTATGTTGACCTTACTAAAATATTACAATCTTTTATTTTGAAATTTGCCGGTGAAATCAGAAATAGTAGAGACTTTCTTTTTTGAAAGAAGAGGGGGAATAAACCTCCTACTTTCTTTTATTTCTTGTTAAATTTTCAGAGCAGAAAGTCAAAACTTGAAAGCGTTTCCCATCAAAATGAAAACAAGGTTTTCCAGACTATTTAGAAATGTTCTACCTTTTTTTTTGTAGCCTCCACACTCTTTAGAAGGTTAAAATAAAATCTCTAAGGGAATTCAGGGTTGATTTTTGGCCGGCTAACTTGTATTAATTACATTTTCCCAACATTTTCAGGTTAAGTTGGCTTCAGTGTTAGCTAACATGTAGGAAAAGAATACCTTTCTCCTAGGGAAATACATCTCACAGACCATTAAAGCTGCCAGTTATTAAACAGTGAGGTATGGGACCTAGAGAGTGTTTCCCCAAAGTCCACATTTCAGGTTACGTGACAGGAGCATGCCCCACGTCAGGCAATGTAATATGTGGCAGGTGGCATGCCGTTGATGTGTGGGTTGATCATACGAAATACTTTCCTTGCTATCTGTGAGTTGTCAGTCCATTGCAAATGCCTCCTGATACCAAAGTATCTCATTTAACTTTCACAGTTCTCTTCCCAAGAACTACTGCCCAATGAAGCACTGAGCACCTGCCTTCTACTTCCTGAGTAGCATGACCTGCCTTCCCCCCTGCTAGAAATATTTTTTTGGCGCATGCAGCAAATTTATCACCAAATAGTTTAAAAAAAAAAAAAAAAAAAAAAAAAAAAGTCATGAAGCTGAAATGGCAAATTCTGGTATTAAAAATCTCTGTAGAGTGCAACTATCAGATTTGTTCTTCTGCAGCAACCAAGAAGCTCAGGTCACTCTCGCTCTTTCTTCAGACAGAAGTGCATTTTCTTTGTTACCCATAAATTATTATTTCATTCAGCTGTCACCACTGCCACATGTCCTGGGTTTACTAAGGAGTATGTGCAAGATGGAGAATTTCTCAAAGAACAGTGAATCCCTCCTGCTATTAACAATTCCTATAATGAAGGAAATTGAAATCATCTGAAGTAATGCTGGACAAATCGGGTCCGTACTATTTACCATTCATGATTGACACGTAAGCCTTCACAGCTCTTTTCTGTGAAAATTTTCTTTGGTAATCCATGATCTCAATCCATGGATGGGTGATTTGCACGCAATTTGCAAATTGTCTTTAATAATAGCCCTAGACTAGAAACACAAAATAACATGTCAGCATTTCTCCAAAGCCAAGACTGCAGATTTCTAGTATTTCCTCTCCTATGTGGGACAACTGACAGAACGTTCTTCCTCCTTCTCTCTCTTTTTTTTTTTTTTTCCTCCATGCTTTATTGCCTTACTGTCTTTCTCTATGAGCTCACTGGTCCCATTTCCTATTGCAAAACACTGCTTTTACAAACAAAAATTGCCAGTAACTTCAATATCAATGGGTCAAATTTTCGTTTGAGGTAAATAAAACTAATTCCTTTCGTTGAATTAATTTGTTATCATTGTTTATTAAGTTCAATCTGTTACTTCTGAGGATTTAGTCAAGATAAGGGCCCTTTTCTGCTGTGCATTTTACAAACATACAACAACATATTGTTCCTGCTCCAGACTATTTATTGTCTAGATAGACAAAGGACAAGGCAAAAGCGAATAACATACAAGGAAGTCAAAAAGAAAGGAAAAAAAAAAAGCCATCAGTTGTGGTTCTGGCTATTTATATTGTTTAGGAACAGGATTGCATTTTTGTTACGAGATCGGAATGTACAAGCTTCTTTCTTGGTGTTTAGTCCTATTAAGGCAAGTAAGAAAGACATCTATACCCATTTTCTGCTACATATTTATTTTGTGCAATGGCTTGTAAAAAAAAATGCTGACTGTTTTTCCTAGCTCTGAAGTCTTTTCACAGTGTGTGGGGGAAACAACAGAGACTGAAATTTAATGCTGTTGTTGAATTTACAAATACTTTTAAATCTCAAACTATAGCACCATTTTAAACCTTGGACAGTGAGTGGGGGTTGGTCAGCTTTATACAGCCTTCTCCCTGGCGTCAGTCTTCAGATGGAGTTTCTGGATGCCTCTGATGTATATTTGCCAGTCCCTGGCCCCCATGGGAGGGATGGGGCCATGGCAATTTGCAGCAGCTGAGGTGCTGTGGGGATAGTACGGTTTCTCTTTCCCAGAGGAAGGGAAACTGTCTTTCTTAGACAAGGTAGAGGTGGGTGACCCTCTACTACTCTGTTGTGAATCATATGAGAACTCACAAGATGCTTTGCACTTCCATTTCTGGCTGGAAATACTGGAGGAGAAATCTACCTTTTCCTTTTCTTGATCCAAAATCTGTCTATAATATACATCAAGAAAGTGCTCTGGTGTATGAAACCAGCATGGACTCCAGATTCAAACCTAAACCCAAAAAACTGGTGGTGTGTCCATTGTGACCTGCCTAGTCTTTGTTACTATATGCCAGCCTATATGTATACAAGCTTGATTAAAGACCATAATACAAGTAATTTAAAAATGTATTTCTTTCTTTTTGAACACTGTCATACAATATAATTATATGATTTCTAGAAGGTACTTAAAAATGAGTTATGGGGTGTTTTCTTCACATTCTTGGTTGCAAATGAACTACCTAGCTTAGTACTGCCTTCTGTAAATACCACTCCAAATAGTCATGAAACATCCTACAATTAAATTATAAATAACCTCTGAGAACCATAAAATCATATATTCTAGGCTGGTGACACAAGCAGATGTATTCACCATCCTGACTGTAAAATGAAACCTAAAACAAACCCAGCATTTTCGCTTCCTTTTGATCCATAATGTGCCTCTGTGCATGAAAAACACAATGGACCCTATACAGCCTGTAACACTCTCCTTGGAATTAGTCCTTCTCACAGAAACAGAGTTAAAATCAAATCAAAACAAACAAAAAACCCCCAGCATGTTTCCCATTAACAAAATAAATAATAAAGGCCTTTATTCAGTAGTGGTTGGGATAGAGATATGCAGGCAGAATTAACAACCATTGCAGGAAAAGATCTAGTTTTCTGACACTTATTAAAAAAATCCTGATGTGACATTTTTAAGGACAGTGTTTTACTGTTAGTTATGTATTAACTTCTGAGGCCTTCTCATCTTGATGCTTGATGGAAGAAGCCCTCTTTGCATTACCAAATGGCAATACAGGGTTTTAGAAAAAATGAAAATTGGGTAAATCAATGGGTCAAACCTAACCTGGGAAAAAGGACTGTTCTTCACCAGATGACCAGAGACTTGATAAATCAGTGCTTAACACAGACATTTAAAATACAAAGGCATTGTTGTTGCTGTTGGTTAGTTCAGATGAAAAAAGTCTTGCAGGTCACACAGGACAAGGCTAAAATTTTATACTGTAAAGCTGTCATAGTTTAACCCCAGCTGGCAACCAAGCACCATGCAGTCAGTTGCTCACTCCCCCTCACCCAGAGGGATGGGGAGGAGAATCAGAAAGGAATGTAAAAGTCAAGGGTTAAGATAAGAACAATTTAAAAATTTACACAGAATAAAGAGGTAAGAACAACAATAATAACAATAACAATAATAATAATAACAAAATGGAAAGGTGGGGGGAAAGGGTAAAGCAAAAGCCATGCATGCAAGTGAAGCAAAGCTAGGAATTCATTCACCGCTTCCCACAGGCAGGCAGGTGTCCAGCCATCCCCAGGAAAGCCGGGCTCCGTCACAGATAACGGTTACTTGGGAAGACAAATGCCATAATGCCAAATGTCACCCCCTTCCTTCTTCTTCCCACAGTTTATATACTCAGCATGACATCCCATGGTATGGAGTACCTCTTTGGCTAGTTTGGGTCACCTGTCCTGGCTGTGTCCTCTCCCAGTTTCCCATGCCCCTCCATCCCTCTGGCTGGCAGGGCCCAAGGAACTGAAAAGTCCTTGGCTTAGCATAAACATCACCCAGCAACAACTGAAAACATCAGTGTCCTGTCAATATTTTTGAAACAAAAAATTGTTTTCATATCAGAGCCAAAACCCAGCACTGTACTAGCTACTGAGAAGAAAACTAACTCTATCCCAGCTGAAACCAGGACAAGCAGAGCTTAAAAAGGAGCCAATAAGCAGCACCCAGGGTTGCACTAGTGTAGTGGAGGTGAGAGAAATTAAACAGGCTGAAAAGCTATATTTTGGCAGAGTCCCCCCATTACATGGCACGCATAATGCTAGCCCAGAGACTGCCCCTGGCAGCATCGCCTCCACCTCCACCAGGGTAGCCTGAGGCTCCTACAACTGTAAGCCTGATATTGTGGCATCTACCAGGTTGCTTGTGAGTGTGAGCCTCACACGTATGGCTGGTCATGCAGGGGTCAGGGATGATGCTGTCTGACACTACTTATGTCATCAGAGCAGAACAGAGCTGTACACATTTTAATAAAATGTGCAAAAAAGATGACTTGATTAAGCACAAGATAACATGTTGGGCTAGGTGGCTTTGATTCCTAAAAAGCCTGGGTGAAACCTCACAAATCTGTGATCTTGGGTATCACTATGGCACCCAACCCCACTGTCTATTTTTTGAGCTCTATCGCCAGTGGGAGGAAAAAAATTGATGATATTTTCTTTGCATCCTTGATAAATAAGTGCTACTGTTTTCCTGAAAGTACCTGTTTCCTTCCTACATCTCTCCTTGGGAGACTTTCTGAATATTTTTTTTGCCTGAGAAGCAGCTGAATTCCAAATCCCAGGTCACCCCCCATCTGTTTGCAGAAAACAAGCTAGTTAATTTTGGGAATGCTAAAGAAGAGTTCTAAAAAGCCTTTTTCACATTGATGCTCCCCAACACTGGAAGGCAAGGCATATGGGGGAGCAGCAGTTGGTGGAACAATTTTATTTGTGGTATGAGAAACTGGATAAAAGTGTTCTTGTGAGGACACATGACAAATGTTAAAGGCCACCTTTTCCTATTGGGCTATTATTCTCTATGTGTTGCACAGCTAGTACTGACCACCAGTAATGTGTCCTTAGCTATTTTAATATTCACTTTTGGAATAGGTTGGCAGAGACTCCCTGTTTTGTCGTTTGTAGCCCATCCATGTAGCTTTCCACCTGCAAGAAAGCTCATGCTCACCTCTGGGCACAGCATTGCCAGGAAAACACAGATAAGCTGAAGGGAACTTGGAGAAAGAGCAAAAGTTATTGTGAGGCTGAAAGGAGTGATATATAAAAGAGATAAGTATGAACAGCTTGACTAAACAATGACTAATTGCTAGGGCATAATAACAATTCTGAAAGGAGTCTTAATTGATTTATCTGAAGAATGCTCAAGGCTTCTTTTAAGATGCTTTACTATTAGAATTATTCATCTGTCTAGGTTAAGGGTACAACTGAAGACTTCTGTCTTCATTCAGTGGTTGAAATTAGGGAAAACTAAACACACACAGAACCATAAGCATCACAGGGTTATTCAGATGCCCATGGGTCTTAAAAATGTTCTTGTGAGAACAGTCCTTGTGTGTCACCAGAGGAAGCTAATGGGTGTCCTAGAGTCTCAGAAGTGATAAACAGAGACATTAAATGATAATGGTTACAGAGTCTTTACAGTGAATTAGTCTAATTCAGTACACAGAATGACATGGCCTATGAATCGCTGCATACCAAGGAGCACCAGCCATGAATTCTGGGTAAGGTGGCTAGCATAAAAGATGCAATTAAACTTGTCAAATGTAGGGGGAAAAAATATGGTATTCCTTCCAAAAATTTAAAAATATTAGTTCATGATACTCAGACAGTTTAAATGTCATAGCTGCATTGACTTCAGCGGCACTGTGTTGATTTGCATTAGCTGAAGTTCAGTCCCTAAATTCTTTAAGAAAATCCAGAATGAAACTATAATGAATTTATTTTTGGAAGGACACCATCTGGTGTTTTATTGCTAGCTGACAAGAAGTCGGAAAGAATACTCTGACTGCTGGTTCTAAGAGCAGTGCCAGATCTACTTTTAACAGGGGCTAGTGAGGATGTATGTGGTTAACCAAATATCTCTTTTTAACAGATCCCCTCACAATCATCTGCAAGCTGGAGATGAGCTCAAACCAAATCCAGTGACCTGGATATCATAAACTGCCTCTTTTTAAAAGTGGTGTAAACTAGGAATAATGGCACAATTCTGTCATGCTTCAGAAGCAGATTAACCCCCTGTCTAGATCTCTATTGTACCTAACCAATCATTCCATTTAACAGCTTCTATATTTCTGCTGATTATAAAGCTGGCTCTGAGTATAAGCTAAGCCACATTTCAGGATTCATAACCCAGTGCAAAACTGAAGAACTCGAATCCTTACTTGGCTGCTGATTTCATTGCATTCTCTGATTCCCTTCATTTTTTTTCCCATGACCCTTCTTCTACACTATAAATAATTTTTCCAGTTGTTCCAGCTTACAGTTCTCTGTAGAACTGTCCCTTACACCACATCAGACCACCAGGAATATAAAGGTAGCTTTTCCACAATGCTCTTGATTAATTTTGGGAAAAGAACATTTAAGGTGTTATTTTAACTTTTTTAAATACTCTACCTGTGTCAGATGCATCTCATTTTCATTCCTGTTCACAGATAATTTTAGCAGAGCCTTTATGTAGAGGCATCAGATAAAGGGACAGCAGAACCTTCCTAAGAAAACTTAAATGATGGTGCTCTGAGATGCAGCCAGTTTGTTCTTCACCTCAAGTAACAGCCAGTCACAAAGCAAGTGCCAAAACGGTGTCTAAGGAGATAAGCATGAGTGTGAGCTATTTAGTAAGGGAGAGCTAAGAAAACAAAATAAATGTTTTATTTGCTCATCTTTATAATGAAATGCAGACAGGACCGAATGGTGGGACTATAACAGAAAGTGAGGGCACAACTTCTCTTATGGAAATGCACATTAGATAGAGGCTTAGCAAAAGAACCCTTTTTTCAAGGCATTTGCATTGATTTGCTTGATTAGCAAGCACCAGTTGTAGTATGTAGTAAGAATAAAAGCAACTGTGAGAGCTGTTCTGAAGTCTCTTCATTTGCTTGTGAAGTACGGGTTTCCCTGATGAGGCAAGCGTTTTGCTGTTCTCCACCAGCAAGGGTTGGGTAGCTGGGCTTTCTGCTGCTGGAGCCTGTCTCCATTCATCCCAGGCTGCAGTATCCTGCAAGAGCCCCCAGTGAGGACCAGCAGAGAGTAGCCATTCCGAGGTTTGGGCTGTGACGGTGGCAATGTCACACTGAATTTGCTGCCCTCTGTGGAGCTTTTCTCAGCTGAGACTGGGGAGGGGGATGCCGGGGTCTGAACTGGATTTGAAGGCATTTGCCTTGCAGGAGCCCCTGAAATCATAGCTACCTCAGCTGACTACAAATACTGCTATGACAAAGTAGACACCTTTCTTTCCACTAGACACTGTTTTCAGGCTGTTTGGAGTTAAATGGTGATCAGTTGCCAAAGAAATGCCAGCCCACAGAAGTTATACGCAGTCGGGGGTGGGACTGTGTGTAACTTCTGGTTTCTGAAGAATGGTACATCAGGCTAATCCCATAGCTTCAGCACTAGGACAGCTAATACTTTTATTGCCTTTGCTTCTATTAAAGCTGCTTGGAAAATGTAATGTTAATATATAACTGTAATTACAGTAGGTCTGCAATTATACATAGGGCTATAAATATTTCCCCTTAGTCAGATTCCATAATACAGAAAGCAATGTGCTTGCCCTTCTGTATCAGCACACTTAAAAGGAATAGCCCTGATGGAAAGCAGCCACACAGAGGCTGAAGTGAACAAGGTAGACAGAGCCTCATGTATGCCTCCCAATGACATATGAATCCAAAATTCACAGCCAAGAAACAGAGGACACAAAGAACATCTTCCCAAAGGCAGACACAGAGACATCCAAGCTCCTCTGTCCATGTGAACACTGAAGCAGGAGCTGAGTACAAATGCAGTTGGGAGGCTCTTGACGTGGCTGCTCATCAGGCAGCTAGGCTGCGATTACCGCTGCTCCTTCACCTGGCTGTGGTCCCAGCTCACGAGCCCTGCTGAAACCAAGGTGTATCAGCTTGGTCACCACAAAGGGCCAACAAACTGAAGTCAAACTGGAAAGTGAGCTGGTGAGAACACATTGCACTGCTCTGTGTTAATAGATTAACTGGTTCAAGTTTCCACCGCTCTGCACTCCATTTGCTTCTGTGTACGGATCCCCATTTAAATAACAGGTTACTTAAATAATTAATGTGCTTTAGTGTCTCTGTGACTGCCATAGAATTCCTGTATGTCCTTGGGCAATTCGTTTCACCTCTCTGGCCTTCAGTTCACCATTTGCAAAATAAATGTGCAGCCAGATCTCAATTAACAAAGATAAAGGATAGGCGAGATAACCCAGAGAAAGTGAAAACATGGATGACTGAAGCCATGTGCTGCAACAACTGTACAATGGGAGGATGATGACACAGAAGATCCATGACTGTCTTGACTGCAAAGTTCAGGGGTTCCTGAACTAACCTGGAGCTGAGGTGTTCAGTCCACCCTGCAAACTCCTGCCCAAATATAGCTACACCTGTGCAGGCTTATACCGGGTATTCCTGCACCCACTTGCACAGGTAATCTCTCATGTGGATAAGCAACCTAGAGATACTGTGCTGAAGGGTGTTATAAAGTATTTGGATACACATAAAAGATGGATAGTATTTTATTATACTGAGCAGTATTGTGACTGAGATGGCCCAATATGTGATGCTTAACCTTGAGTGATAAAATGTTCTTGTGCTGCAAAGTATCTTATGAGAAACAGTAGATGCAGCAAATACGGCAGACCTCTTGCTCCAATCCTTCTACATTTTTTTAATATATTGAACACTGGCTTTTGTGCAGGAGCCTGAAGGTACCTAAATTAAGTCCAGTCAGACACTAAGTGTAGTCTTTCTCCATGTAAGAGTGATGACTTGTAACAGAAACACTATCCTAGAAGTGAGGGTTTTTTTGTACTTCGTATCTGAGTACGTGTAAGTAACAGCCTTTGCGACAAAGGCAAAAATGGGATATACTGTCAAGCTTAGATAAATGGTTGAAGTGAAAATATTTTCCAAGCACTGAGTGATTTAGGAGCTTAAATGTAGCTTCAGTTTGCGATTTATGGTCATACATCATTATATATTGTATGCACGTAACAAAAATATTATCCAAAAGCCAAAGTCAGAGAAAGAATGGGTGATTAAGAGAAAGAATTCCCAATATGCTGAACTCTGATTAGGCTGGTGGGAGTGCTGCTGTGAGAATTAAATTCACAACAAAAGTAACTTGGTTTTATCTCTTCTGAGTAATTCAGTGCACTCTCACTTTGCTGTTACAGCTAGCTGTTACTTCTTTTTCTCTGTAATTTATTCAAATATCCCAAAGGGTCAGATAAGAAAATTGCACTTGCTTTCTTGGAGCCAATAATGAAGATGGGGTCAGTCAATGCAAAACAGTAAGGTATTTTACCAACAAATATTCTGCATATCAAAACAATGGCTGTCTCTAAATGATGTTTTTAACCATTCATTCCAAAACAAGAATCTGGACAACATCAACGTTTATAGGCTTTCTGTTACAGATGTAACGTCTGCTTAGCTTCCTCATTCAGCCAGAAGGTCTGTTTTGCTATGGAACATTGTTCTTTCCTTCTTTGAATCACAGGGCACAATCTCACAGGCATACTAGAACCCCCCTGATTTTGTAGCTGGACACTTCTCAGACTCCCAGGCATTCTTCTGAAACTGCAGGTTCTTGGCCTCTTCGGTCACAAGGTGACAGAAACAAAGCTTAGCAAAGAAATTTCTAATTCACTTTGAGACTGCCTGCAGTCTTAAAAAAAACAAGACTTAGAGATTTTTGAAAACAAATGTTCCTAATATCTTATCTTACCCTTATTGTGATATCAGGAAAACCTCATTTTTCAGGCCAGGTTAATCCTCCAGCAGGTTCTTATGTATCACTGTCTCCTTATGCAGCACAGCACCCTGCTCTTCTATCACTTTGTGCTTCTACTCATATGGACACTGACTTCAGCCGAGATCAGATCCTTCCCAGATCCTTCCCATACGCCCTATTGCATGTGTATAGAAAGAATATTTTTCTACAGGGGTGGGCCAGCAAGTGAGAGGCGGTCAAAAGCTCTTTTCATGCATTCTCAGTGTTGACCTTCAGTAAGGCTTCAAGAATCTTCCCTGTGTAAGGCAGCTGCCTTAGCAGAATTCAGTGCAAAATGTTAATTCAATATAGAGACACGCCACTGTCACACTCAGATCAGTGCTAGTGGAAAGGAAGGAAGGAGAAGTCAGATTTGTATTCTGCTCTGCTGCAAGCTGCTTTTGAAAGTGCACCATCACCTGTTTCTGATATCTCTTACAAGAGCAGAATCAGGCTATTTCAGCTGAAGTCAATACTCGCTTGATATGAAATCTCTATCAAATCTACTGTTTCTACTGGATTCTGAATTCTGATTTTTCCAAATCGATCTTGCTGTGTGGAAACTCACTTGGTGTCTCGGGGTCTGTCCTGTAAATATCACACAGGAGAGAAGGGTTATGCAAGCGTAAGAACTCTGTTAGCTTCCTTAATTCTGCTTCCAAATAATTTGCTTGCCATTATTGCAAAAAATATAGAGCCCAATGAAAGAACCATAATGCAAAAATATATTATTACCATACAAACTATTTTTATTTTATATTATTATAATAATAATCATTAGTATTATTTGTTATTATTAGTGATTATTATAAATATTTTTTTATTATTATTATTATTCAATAGAGATTTAGTACAGAAGCAGTTCTTTGGCTCTGGACAAATACAATTGTTCTTTCTACATAATAATGTTTCCATAGGAGAAACAGATATAAAATAAAACAGCTGATTAAAAAGTATACTCCATTTGACCTTTTTCAAGGTGCACTACCATCACACTGTCATGTGATGGTGATCTTTGATTTTCTTTTCATGATGTTTTATTTGACATAGCTGATGAAAAAAAAATCCATATTTATTGAATATTGCACTGTGGTTGATTCTGATGTCAAGCCGCAGCCATCATCTCAAATTTTGTCTCCCTAAGTGTAAATGCCCATAAACAATATTTGATGTTTAAATCTTCAGACTCAATTTGATCTTGCCAATCAAGAAAAACCCTTGGGTGCTACTGGCTTCAGTTAAAAAAGAACAGAATTATTTCTCCATTTTAGAAAAAAAACCCTAAAAAACAAATATGGAAAATAGATTACTGTGAGCCTCCACCCAAAGACGGAAATATTTCTTAGCTTTCCTTGCGTAAATAGTAGATGAGCACCTCAGAGAACTCTCAGCGTTAATTAAATTCCAAGCATGGTCTTATATCAGAGGAGTACCCCAATGATGATGCATGATGCCCAGGTGGCTTTCCAACAGTCACGACTGTGACATAATTAGTGTGTCATTCAATTAGAAGTAGAACTGCACTGGCTGAGGAAGGGATGAGCTGGCAGGTGGTGTTGTCGTTGAAATTTCAGGGATGCTCTGGGATTCCTGTTCATATTCACACTGTACAAACTGAGTGCAGTGAAACCTCCAGCAAACTATTGTCATCAACTTCTTGAGATTTTCCCTCAAAGTTCTTCCTTCCCTCGTCTTGCAGTTCTTGGTTAGATGAGGATTTTATCAGCTCATTTAGTAACAGAAATTTGCCAACTCTGATTTAATACTGTATCTCACATGTTATGGATCCAGAAACTGGAAAGAAATTAAATTATTTGCCTAAAATCAGAGACAGTCAGTTGCGAAATAAAGATGGGGGTCACCCGTGAGGTTAAAGTTTCAGAAATCCTTATCCTTCACTGTAAATGGCATATCATCTTTCCTGGCCTTTAAATCCAGTTTTCTCACAATGCTTGTTTTACAGAGATATATCTATTTATTTTCAATAACATGACTGTGAGTCCTTAGAAGAAAAGTACAGGAAGGTTCTGGAGAAGAGACATGACCTGTAAGCTCCCTTTGTAAAGGATCCTAAGGGTAGACAGCATTCATGATGATCCTAGCAACACAATACTGACAGTTCAAATTTTGCCCCCATCAAACAGCTCTGTTTTATTTGTCATTATTCATGCAATCAATGTCTTTTACCAGGTCTGTGCTTTCAGTGTTATTAGCTGTTCTCAGGTCTTGGGTTTGTTAAAAGGCAGGAGGAATTAATATAATTCAGATTATTGACCGAAGGTACCTTGGTCGTTCTGTGTATAATTATATCATTATTACCTTAATAATTAATGCTCCATAATAACTATGTTCCATAATAGCATCACTGAGAATCTTAATGATCAGTCAGTCATTTTGCCTCCTTGCCCTCATGTATATGATGCATAACAATTAGTGCTTGGAACAGCAAGAGTCAGGTCTTCAGGTTTTGTAAACTAGCATAGTATTACGAAGTAAACATAAATAACAAACCAAAGCCAATTCTTCTCATTTGCATAAAGGTAAATCAGGTCTATGTTATGTGTAGTTGGCTTAACATGCCTGGCTATATGCTAACCTTACTTACAGCAAATTAAGCTAGGAACAGCTCCACTGTGGAGAAAGAGTTATAGGAACAGCTCTTACAGAAGTACAGTGTAAGAGATAAAGAGGGGAAAACAAGGAAGAAACATACCAGCAAGACAAACTAATATGCTCAACAATCCTGTGGAAAAATCAGGAATGGAAAACAAAGGAAAGATCAGCACTGAATGAGAACTGCGATGGCTCCCTTCACAAAGAGTTTGGGATCTTGTTCTGCTTTATCATGCACAGTCTCAGGAACTGATCTTGCAAATATCCATAGCAAGCACAGGCCTTAATACCCCACTTCTGCCAGTTGTATTATTTTGCACAGCAAACAAAGAATTATTTGCAGAATTATTTGATAAATTAGGTGGCAAAGTCTAAATATCAATGAATTGTAGAGGAAAAAAGAATTAAAAGATTTGAGAGGTAAAAGCATTGCTGATAGCAGCATCTACCCTATTTGAGACGAACTTATTGCTGGTGTTCTGTGTAATTTTTACATTATTTTTTTTCATGTACATGTTATTCTTTTCCTATGTTAGCTATTTGGTGATAAACTATTGAATATGGGAATGTCAAACTTGCCATCACGGATCTAATCAGTAGCTTAGAGCCTAATATCTGATCTGACACTGGATAGTTGCTTCAGAGGTGTACTAATCACAATCAGTGCCTGAAGACAGAGTATACAGAAACATAAAACAATGGAATCCAGAGAGAGTAAGAGGAAAGGCCATTAGGCAATACCCCACACAAGTCAATTCCTCCATCTCTGGGAAACAGCTATCATAGAAATGTTATTGTTCCCATTTAGGACTCTTATTGCTTGCACTTAGGACTAATTCAGCAAGTCACTGACATGCATTAAGTCAATGGGGTTTAAATATAAATTTGAGTGTTTTTCTGGTTTAAGTCTTGATGTCCTTCTAAATTATTGTGAAATTCCAATATTTAAGAACAGAGGAAATCCATCAACATAATAGACAGCAGAACTGGGCTGAACACAGAACAAAACCTGGTAATCCTGAAACCAACAAATGAGAAGAGAAACAAATCTTCTAAGGATAGAAAGCAAGAAGATTTCTGAGCTCAAGAAATAACAGAGAATGGAATCCAATGTAAAGAATGGAAATGCAGTCCCAGTGATCTCCCTGGAGAGATATCTAAACAAGAGCAGCCAAATTATGGTGTAAAATTTATGAGATAATTTAAAGAGCAAAAGGACTTAAAGAAGAAATCAGAAGAGCTAATCTAAATATATATATATGTTTTTTAAGGATAAGCCACGAAACTGTGAAGGACCACAGGAGCAATTAAGGAGGAAAATATATATGTATGAGAAAGAACCTAAGTGGATTCTTGGCACTGGTGTCCTTTTACTCCAAAGGATGTCTGCACAAAGAAGGCCTACCCTTTCAGATAGTAATGATGAAGCACTCTCAGCGATTGTAGTGTCAACAAAAAATGCTGGAACAACCTGATAGAACAAAGAGCAGCAACTCATCAACACTGGAGTTTAAGAGAAACTGCCGAGAAATATTCAGGGTATTGGAAAAGACAGCACTGTTTAACAGGTTCTCCTTCCTGCCATTAACACAGGGATATTTAATTACAATGGTAAGCTATAAACTCAGAATATTAGGAGTAAATCCTTTTTCTATCCCAGCATCTAGCAAAGATTAGGCATTTTCAGAGATGTTATTACCACACATTTGCAACAGCTCTTCATAGAGTCTTACAATGATCATAACGACCCTTTTTGAACATTAAAAATTACAGAAAATATTAGTGATATAAACCTTTGAAAGGATCTGATAGTGGCTATTGTTAGTAACAGGATATTGGACTAAGCAAACCATTGGACCTTTTAGGACAATTCCTAAATGTTTATCACTCATCTTGTGTGTCATGTTGGCATTCTTAATGTCAACTATATAAAAAAAATAAAAAAGAATTCAAAAATAACAACATAATGTTGTAAAATCATAAAGAGCAAATAAGATTAGGAAAGCCATTTCCTTTACTGGGATTTGTGAGCTAAAGGTTAACTTCCAATTAGAGTTTAAAAGGAAGAACTTTTATTCTGCATTGGTTGAGGCTTTTAGCAAATCACATTTATACTGCAGAACATTTGTATATTTCCTAATAACTTTCCATTGCATTAAAGGCAGTAGGCGTGCTGCTAGAACTTGTATAGCCAATTTGGACATAAGATATGCAGCGATAAGATTTGTTAATATTGCATTATCAGATGCTATTGCTTTGCAATTGATTGCAATCATGTTACCATTCAGTTGTCAGGTAAATCCTATTCACCAGCCTTGTGTTGCTATGTGTAAATAATATTCAGTAGAGGAAGATTAATTCCTGTGTCACATCCATATAGTAGCAAAACAGCAATAATAGTATTGTATTAAAAATAACATAAAGGAAAAAGATAAATAGTGCAAAACAATAACCGACATATTTAAATAATAACTGGCCCAGGGGATTAAGTAATACTTTGCATTTTTATAGAGCTTTCAATATAAGGATCTCAAAACACTTCACAAACATTAGCAAAATAAGCCTCCCAACACTCTTTAGGTAGGGAAATATTATTATCCTCATTTTACAGATGAATAAGCTTCTTTATGAGGAAGATAAAGCCAAGTGAAGTTCCCAAAGCCACAAAGCATGTCAGAAGCAGAATTACTAAATAGGCTCCGTGCTTAGATTACACAGAGACGGAGACCTTGACAGATATAACAGAACCCACATATTCCCTTGAAAACCAGGTCATGTGTTATGCAGTCACAATCTTAATGAGAATTACAAACATGAGAAAGCTAAATTTTCATTTCTGAAGTCAAAACCAGACTGCAGAGAACCTCCCGTCACAACGCCTGCCTGCAAAGGCTGCCCATGGAGTCTCAAGGCAAAGCTTTGCTTGTTGTATGCTTCACAGCATACATATCCCCAGGGTCCTAGCTTGAATTCACTAAAGGCTTGCCCCACACTAACCCACACTGCTTTAATCTGCCTCACGTGAACCAAAATTCCTTTTCTGCCAGCCTGCAGGTTTTCTTCTCTTGTATTCAATTGATAAATTATGTTTTTTGCCTGTCAGTGATGCCTATTCCAGAGTGGGGGCAAGCAGCACATGAAGGAGTTGTTTTTTTCTTCCTGTGTATACACTTCTCTTAACTGATCTGGTTCTTATGGAAGCATATTTTACAGGTTTAACTACGGTATGATTCACTACGAAATCTGAATGATATCTGATCTAGTAGCGAGATCATGTCAAATATCAAGAGCCCAATTCTATCAGAGCAGTTGTACAGGAAAATCCAGTTGTCTTGATTTTCACAGCTGTAACAAAGTACAGAACCTCACTGCTGGCAAAAATAATGGAATAAAATTGCTAAGAATGAAGAAAAAAAAAATCAGATCCAGTTCTTTGGGGTTTTTTTTCATAGTAAGTAAGAAGTAAGAAAACGCAGCTGTGGCATTTCCCTTTGGGGTTTGCCCATTTTAGGGGCAAGAACACCCGCAGAAATTAAGAAATAACCCTCTTCCACTTTTTTCTAATTGCTGCAGATCTTACAGTAGCTGCAGCTCAGTCACTGTCAGGGCAGCAGAAGATTCAGTAATGCTATCAGAAGGAAAGGGGGTGTGTGTGTGTGTATCTATACATACATACATATGCACACTTACGTATGTATATATGGGCAACCTAAGCTTTCCAGGCAGGGTCACAGCATCTCTCATCCCCTTCCTCGATGGCCAGCTTCTATTCCACCTTTCACAGCAGGGCAGGTCTGCCCCTTCCATGCACAGCTGCAGAGGTACTCCTTAAAACTCACTCCTAGGAAATGTGCTCCTGTCAGCTGTTCACTGAGTTTTTACAACAGATTTAAGCAAATATAGCAAACCTCATTAAAAAGAAATAACAAAAGAACAGACTGCTTTTCAGCTGGACCCATACCTACTGCACAGTCATCGGTTATGGACAAAAGGGAATACAAGGCCAGGAGCAGAGATGGGGTGGGAACACCTCTTTACAAAGCAGTCCAAAGTTATTTCATCAAAAAATGACTGCAAAGCCACAGTCTCTATCTTCTAAGGGTTGTAAGACTTTCTCAGTCATTCATTGGCAATTTTGGATACTTAGGAACATGTCCTACTTAGAGCTGTTTTCCGTACAGATATACCTGTATACCTCTGCAGAACTACTTCACTGCCCTAGCTCCAAACCCCTTGAGGATGTTTTTCCTTCCTCTGAATGAAATAAGGGACAAAGACAATAATAAGTTTCTCATGACATAATGTTTTCATTAAGTAGCACAAACATCAAGCACTTGGCTCACTAACTATTTTTTGACTCAAGCAGAAATATACTTACTCTGACAACAAGAGAAAAAGCCAACCTTTAAAAAAAGGTGTGACAAAAAAGATCTATTGTTATTTTGTTATTTTTAGGACATTTTTTTCAAATTTTAAAAGTATGAAATATTCTTATGGTGCAGAACACTAGGTATAAAAAAGCTTCCTAAATAAAAGTTTCTTAATAGAAATACTGTTTTGTACAATCCATTGTTTTCTTATTAAGTTACTGCTTCTAAGAAGCCCCCAGAACTGCAGTTTACATCAGATAGGAAGCAGGAGCAGTACCATAATGAAATGTTCCTGCAACAGTGAGGAGTTATAGCATGAAATTTTCCATATAAACTTGAATGAATAAATTAATATATGTATATATATTGAAAACAAACAAGCTCTAATTCATGTTAAAGGAAGAAAATCAAGGAAACAAAAGTCTGACGATCAACAGAAAGATTCAAAGAAAATCTTCCTGTCGCATCTACTGATGCTCATTTGAACATGAAATGCTTTCTTTGGGCACAAGGTTTGATTCTGTTCATCAGTATCCACGGCAAGACTTCAGCGTGTGTGAGAGACTCAGCTATCCAATCTTCCATGCTATAAAGTTTCTCCAAAGTCAGGGATAAAAAATACTATTGAGATAACCAGAGAAGTAGTGTAAGAAGCTCTCTAACACTGAATAAACAATCTCTAATCCCAGAAAATGGCCAGGTCCATTTCACATATAGCAGGAAAGTATTGTGATTAAAAAGTCATAAGGAGGTTTCTAAAGGGAGGAAGAGTAGCTGGATCCATCTTTTGGGGGGAATTGTTTCTAAAATGGTGATTCCTAATGCTCCATGGTGAACATACCTCTGCCCTCAGCATGCCACTAGCTCAACATGACTCTAGCTGATGATGATGCCCTGACCCCAGCTCACAGTTTGGAGTGCAAACAAACAAACAAACAAAAAAAAAAAAAAACCCAACAAAAAAAACGAAAGAAAGAAAATGCTATTCTAGAGACTTGTCTATTTTACTAAATTTAGTGAAAAAAAGGACCAAATAAATGGTTGTAGAAACTATAGCTGGACACTGCTATTGGAATAGAAGGAATGGAACAGAAAGAAGGTGAAAAAAAGTAAGAAAAAAAAGCACTTAGGCTAGAACCACTTGTTCAGTCACCCTGAATTTCAGAACTAAGCAAGGTTTATGGTCTTTTATTACCATTAAAATATAAAAATACAAAACCAAAAAAAGCAGAAAAACAAAAATAACAATATAGGTATGCATATGCTTATATATGTATACATACACGCATACAGATGATTGATAGATAGAGCCATATAGACAGATAAAAATTTGTAGTCAAGGACAAACACAATGTGCCAGACTAGGAGTGGACCTTCACTGACAAAGGGTTTCACTTAATGCCCCCAGAAACACAGTTTCAAGAGATCAATGAACTTGGATTGTTCTTTTGCTATTTGAATCTATTCGTGCTTTAGGTGTATGAGTTGAGTATGTGGCTTATTTTCAAGACAGAAAACATTTCCCTAACTTGTTTTGGAAGAATGGCTGTCTGAAAATGCCGGGCTTTAACAAAGATGGGGAAAAGGATGTTGGACCATCTGTTTACACTTTGTGCTTATTTTGCACCTGCAAAAAGAACTTGGTTCCCACGCTTTCCCAAAAAATAACGAGCCCATAAACAAACAACAGTTATGCTTACACGTGGAAGAATTAAAAAATGACCTAAAGTCTTCCTATATTCTTAGGAGACTAACAAACATCAGCTCAGCTGCCAATGAATGGCAAGGATTTCAGATACTGGAGGAAGCCCCTGACTGCATGTAAACCACATCACTGCTAAATACGTATCAAGTCAATAATCAGAAATCATCACTGTGTCACAAATACAGGGCATCTAATTCATTAGTTTTACCAATCAAGTACAGTCTGAGGAAAAGATGCACTTAGGGACAATCACCCACAGTGAAGAGGTGAAGCTTCACTGACCCGGGCAGGGCTTTTTCCATTTACAGTCGTCAAATTTCTGGTCTAGGTTTACCCAGCCAAAACTTCAGTACTCCCTTCATCCAGAGTCTGTTCAGGCATTTTGGTATTCGCAGGAGCAAACAGGAAGGGGCAGTATTTATGAGCCACCTGAATTATAGCGAGAGGCAGATATAGTTATAGGAGATCTGAGTCTTCAGTAAAGCCAGCACAACCTGCTAAGATTCATTTATGAACAACCATTCATCATGTATGAAAAAGAAACCTTTACAGATTGTCAATGTTGTGTTCGCGTGGCCACAAGGACAGGGAGATGTATGGCTTTCAGGCCTTACCTCAACTGTAGGAACTCTTAAATAATACTGACTCTCATCGATTTTGGCTTTTTAATGGCTCAGTATTTCATACGATCAAATTCAGAAAATGCTCTCGTCATTTTTTGTTGGACCAAGTCTCATGCTCTACCTACATACGGATGTTTTGCTCAGGTGTTTGGCTAGTTTCTATCAGAGGCTCATAAAACTGGCTGGTGCAAGCTACCCCATCTCAGAAGCAGCTGAATAAGATCTCAAACCTTGTCTTCTTTGATTAAAAAGTATGGGACTATCACCTGTAGGCAATTCATGTATTTGGACTAATTGGAGTAAAATAAAACACTGAATAGAAGATATTACAGTGAGATAAGCTATGTACAATCAAGACATGATCACCAACCGTATTACCTTGCAGTAAAATTACACTGTCTTGTGTTTGATGCAGCACCTCTTGGCAACACGCCTCATGCCTTAGAGGAAAAAATCAACAACAACTCAGACAAAAAAAATGCTGTATCTAGACTATTTGTGAATTAATTAGAATATTAAGTAATGATGGAATTTAGCAACTTAAATTACAAATACCCCAGGCTCCTTCCCCCAAGCGTCTGATGTGTACATCCATCCCTAATACCGTTTCATTGTTTCAGCCTGCAAGAAAAACAGGATGCAATATGCCTTCTGTCTATGATAAAGTTTCCTAATACAGTACAGTAATGCAATTTATTTTCATACAGCATCCTGCATATAAAATATTACATAACCCTTTATGAGAAGATAATGCATTACAGACTCAGGCACATTACGGTCTTGCAGGAAGAAATTGAAGGATAATGTTGTGGGAAGGGATGGAGGAAATAGGAGCTGAGGAACAAAAGTAGTTAAAAAAGTAGTAAACGTGTTCTTCTTGTGCCCTTATTATCTGCATGAGAACAACTTTAGCAGAGGTCAGCATTATTGCAGATGCAGTGTAACACAAAATGTTACGTACACATAGGAAGGGATGGTTCTTATCCCATGGGTTTATGCTATAAATAGGTAAGCAGGATGACAAGGTGAGTCACAGAAGTATCATGTGAATTCCCTGAGATCAAACAGGGAGCTTGCGGTTCCAGTGAGGAATGAACATGAATGTCAAAAGTTCCAGATGATACATTGTCCAAAAAAATTCTTTCTGTGATAGATGGACTAAAACTGCAGACTCAAAGATCTTATGTGCTCTGAGGAGACCCACCCTAGATTCAGGTTATTGCTGCTTGGAGCCACCTCAAGGTGCTGCAACGCGAAGGCCTGAGGCAGGTGGGGAAAGAAGGCCTTGGTGCAAACTCCAGGCTAAACCAGGGAGGTTTCAGATTTGAAAAACAGAATTACTTGCAGAAGAATTTTCTTGTCATGTGGACCATTGGAGTGAGAGTTATTCCTGATTCCTATGCAGGAAATATGGGTAAGCCAAAGCTGAGGCTGTGGCTGATCGGGAAGCAGGTGGGTGAGGAGGAGAGCAGAGCGTGTGAGGTGAAGCAAGCCTGGGGGGATTGTAGGGAAGGAAGGGAGCACACGCAGTCATGGCACTGCAGGGGAAGGTACCTCTGACCAAAGCTGTGGCAACTTATATTTATAAAGTGTAATTATAAAACCTCAAAATCTCACTACTTCCATTTAAAAGGCAACAAATGGAAACTCTCAAAAACCTTGCCCAGAGGGCTCAGTACTGCTTTGGGCCCTGCAAACATGTAAATCATTTCTAGAGAAAAGGAGTTCCTAGGAAATTTGAACTCTTCATTGAGACTGTTGTCCTTCCCACCCTTCAGAATTCAAGCTCAGGAGAAAACCGGTTAGAGATATAAAAGATGGGAGAATACAGGGCTGTGCACAACTCCAGTGTGACTGGCTTCACTACCATATGGACACACAAGCCACTGAACATATGTATACCAACAGGGGAGAAAAGGGGATCTTAGACACACTGTTCTCCTCCTGTAAATCCATCCCTTCCATGTGGTCTCTTTTTTAGGAGCTCAAGGTCTTCAGGAAAGTGGGATGATTAAAGCTGGGTTTCTGCCATGGCTTCCTGTGTCACCTTGGACAATAGATGTAGGAGTGCTCCAGAGGGTGGAAGCAGGCAAACAGGAGCTCCTCTGCCTGTGCTCTGAGCCTGTGAACATGAGCCAGCTCCCATCTGGGACCCATATGCCCAAATGTCCCCATGCTGACAGACATCCTCTGCTTCAGGAGTCTCCAGATATTATTGTCTCTCTCTCACTCCTCCAGCAGAAGTCACTGCCCCAGTGGTAGGCTGGATAGGCACAGATGCATACCTGTGTCTCGGCCACTCCAGATCACATTTCCATATCTTTATATACCTACCTTCAGTGAGGTTGACGCTAAGATGCTGAACTGTGAAATGGAGCAGCTGATGCATGAGCACATCTGCTGAGCCAGATGTAGGGGCAGTAATCTCTGGTAGAAGTGTAAAGCAGACAGCTGGTGGCAGTAAAGTTTGAAGAGGCCACAACTAGATTCACCCAAGAAAGACTGTCAAAATCCTAATTAGCTCACTCACAATGAACTAATGCAGCAATAAGGCTTCTGCACCACAGCTGATTCTGGCTGCACCCATCTGTGTAAACATGCTATAAATCTCTCTTTGATTTTTCCCCCATCTGTGAAACGGGAGCATATCACATTTTTTTGAATATTTTCTCTCTCTATGATTTTAGCTCTTCAGGACTGGGCTCTCACTTATTGTAGCCTTGCTCATTACTATAACAGTGGGAGAGATACTTAATAGCTGTCATAGCTGGGCATTCTCATTGAATTCAAAGGCAAAACTGACATTGACTTTAATGGGAATCAGAAAGGGCATTCAGAAAACCGTGAATTACCCAGTTTATTAGAACTATGTGAATTGTTAATATGATAACGATTCAAAGTGCTGTAAGATTGGGACAGTTTTCAAAGGTGCAGATTTACCCAAGTCTAATCTCTGGATGTTTACAGATGTCTTATGTGCTTATGAAAATCCAAGCAGTTCTTGTGCTCTTAGGATAGCAGTATATATATAGCACAGCCTGTATTTTAAAGAAATCATAGCTTGCAGAGTCTTATGAACATTAACCCTTGACCCTTTTCTCATGAACCCTCCTACTTTTTTTTCCCCCTCTCTGTCTTCAGAAGTAGAAGATAAGTAGTCAAAAAGGATAAAAGCATGGACTAAAAGCTGAAAAAAACCATCAGAGTTGTACTGGCTTTCTGTACAGTTGCTGCTGTTTGAGGTAGGGTTTGGGCAAGGTTTGGGGGTGAGGGAAAGAGATGACAGGGCTGCGGCTGGAAAGGAGATGCCAAAGCAAAGGGTGGGGAACAAAGGGAATGTAGTTACAACAAGTTTTTGGTGTGGATACTGCCTGGAGGGGCCTGGGTACAGGGATTACTGTTAGGTTGAGGCCTAAATTTATCATTTAGAGAAAGATGGAGACATGAGCTCCCATAGGAGCAGAAGTGAAAAACTGGCTGCCAAAACAAAATTATAGGATAACAGGACAACTTTTTCATGAGGCCTTTTTGATCTCAAGTAGTAGTTTTTGGGGGCTTTTCTGAAGCACATGTTAAGGTTAAGTTTACTTTTAACAGAACAAAAAAGCCTAGAGCTCCACTCAGAAGGGGATGGCAAATGGCCCGCCAAAAACAAGTATAGGCTGTAAAGACTGAAAGACTTGTTTGGGAGACTTTTTCAATGTGGTCAATGACCACATGACCCCATCCAAGGCCCAGCTTACTTTTATATGTAATACTAGAGTTAAGGATGAAAGTAAGAGAAAGCTTGTAGCTTCAGTTGGAATGGGGCTGAGAAGGGGCTTCCAAGAGAAGGGGTAGGCTGCCAAAAGAACTTGTGTGGAGAAAAAAATCACCTGGACACATGTTTGAGGACCCAGTCTAATGCCCAGCATCCACTTGGGGTTAGTGTCGGGGTAAGAGTTAGGGTGGGGAAAAGACAGAACTGAGAAATCAAATTGTTGGATTGAAAAAGAGGTGCCAAGATACAGGGTAGGATGCAGAGAACTCTTCTGTGAGAATTTTTTTGGGTGGGCACTGGCTGGGAAGCTTTGTGTAAGGTTCAGCCTATGGTTACAGTTAGAGTTAAGATTGCTGCTAGATTTGAGAGAAAAAGAACTTTAGCTGGAGTGTGTCTTCAAAGTGACTGCCAAAGGAAAACAGACTGCATGAAGGCTTTTGCAAGAAGTGTCTAGTTAGGTGTATTGTTACAGTTTGAGTTAGGGCTGACAAAAAAGTAAGAGCCTGAAGTGGTAGTGTTAGGGGGACTAGAAAGGAGACATCAGAGTGGAGGGTGGAGAGTACAGGAAGGAACTTTTACAGGAGTAAAGTCTTGCTGTGGCCACCAGCTTGGAGCCAGGACCAAGGCTCATACTAGGGTGAGCTGAGAGCTCCAGATGAATAGGGTCTGGGAAAGGTTTGTCAAAGAGAGGCTGTGGTGCAAAAAGACCTTGACTGTGAGAACTTTTTCATTGTGACACTGGCTGGGGACCCTTGTTTTAGGCTCAGACTCTCGCTAAAGTTCAAGTTAGGTAAGAGAAAGTCATCTATTATGCCATGAAGCAGCAAAAATAATTGCTTCATGGAATCTAGATTTTCCTTCTAAGTTTGAGGTAAATACTTATATTGATGTAACATTTTAATGGATCAAAAGTAATGTTAAGAAGTAAGAGAAATCTAGATTTATTGTTAGCATCATCAGATCTAGGCCATGGGATCCTGTTCAATAACCTACAAGTCCAAGACATTTACCCCTGTATTTTTCAGAGATTAACTTTAGAATAAACACCTAAAATTTTCTTTCTCTTTCTTCAAGCGTTACTATGGCAAAGCAGAAAGTGGAAAAATCTTTTATAGCTTCTTATGTCAATTAGTGAAGAAATGAAGAGTTTTGGACAGTATTTTATTACTCCTATGCAGTAAAGAAAAACAGCAATCCCTAGCTTGATTCAGCAAAGGGAAAGCCCTGGAACCCATCGCCATTTATGGCCTAGTTAATAGTTAATTTTATATACTTGTTAAAAATCTGTTTAGAGATCAGTGATAGGAAATCTAAAAATAACCCACTCCACTCTAATACAGATTAATCAAAGAAGTCTAGGCTTGCTTACATTCATCACTCAGCATAATTTTTTTCCCCTCATGTAGCATCGGAAGACTGAAAAATCACATTCTTAACACCTGTAGATCAGCATTTTATTCCTTTTATGAAAGAAAGCTGAGGCTAGGAGGAAGCCAAGATACTTGCGGTTAAAAGGCTTCAAAGCACATGCTTCCAATCCAGTTTCTATTTTCAAACCTTTCTTAGATGTGGCCTGGGACTTTCAGCTACTCATTTCACTGCTTGGTTTTACAGTTTTCCTTTCTGGAAGATTAGACAGCCACCTTAATAACAGCCTAGAGGTATTATGAGGCAACATTAGTCTATGAAACAGAGTAGGTAGTACCGGGTGGTGAGTGCCTAGTGTGGGTGTGGAGCAGGTTGGTGATGGAAATGGGAATGGACTGGCCTTCTAGTATTGCTATTGCTGGACCATTTTCACAAAACAGGTTTAGCCTCCAACATGGCTGGAAGCCATAGGGATGTTTCTGACAGAGAGGTGGTCTCTTTAATCAAACATTTCTACACTGATAGGACACTCTGCCTGAAGTTAGTATCTGCTTCTTATCTCACAGTTATACCTTTTTCCTACTCTGAATGCAGCCTTGAGTTCACGCTTTGGTTCAGCTCACTTCAGGGCACAGAGGGCAAAACCCCTGCAGGGTGAAAGGGCTGGTACACTGCAATGTGCCCGAGGTTTTGCTGTTGCACTGTCATGCAGTTGTCGTTGGGCTGACAAGTCACCTTCCTGGAGGGGTTCTGATGGATGTTACGTGCCGCAGAAGCCAGTATGATGTACAGGTGGTCTAGGCTTGGACTGTCTCAGAAAAGCCATACTGAGCAAAAGGTGAGGAAGGTTTTCTTGACTAAGTACTGTTGTTTTTGCAGGGTATTAGGCCACCTGCATGAATATGTAATGATTCTGCAACAGCACTGAGCACAGTGACTTCAGCTGTCCTAGCGGTCCCCAGTCTTATTTACTCCAGGATGTTGCAGTAATTATGAAGAGACCACACAAGCACTGACAGTGATCCTTTTCTTACTCAGTACAGTCCAACGTGAAAACTGATCACCCAAACAATTCTGATCAGATAAATAATTTTGTGTTGCAATGTCTGCATCCTGGGCCAGAATTAAAGTCAGTATGTCTCTTATTTCTTTCTAATCACTATGTTTACCCTGTAATATTTATTTATATCATTTATACATTATTTTACTTGCATAGCCAGCTGTTTTACAGTCAAGGACCTCATCACAACAGGATATAAATCCATGCTGCTGGCCCCTGGGAAAACTGGTAAATTAAAATATGTGTGCATAGACTTTAAAATGCTGAAATCTATTATACCTTCCTTTCCCACTGATAAATGACAATGTGTTTTACTTGCTGAATACTTATTTATTAAAGGCCACTGTTTATTAATACCTCTCTGCATAAATATTAACATAGCAAACCTATAGGAAAAATATGTGAAGGGTCATCTTTAAATTGTGAAGAGTCAGGCTATTCAGCACAAATGTCCATGCTTCATTCTGTCTGGAGACTTAAACAGCCTCATCACCATAGTATCTGGAAGGTGCACACAAGTGTGACATGATTAGCATCTGTCATGTGTAGGTCTTTCTATTCCTTCTGCACTCCCTGGGGAACACTGTGCAAGGATTTTTTAAAATATATCATACGTACACTGTGCTGTGTGTTTATATGAGCAAAGGCAAGGTCAAAGATATGTACTTTACTCCCATCATTTTAAAAGATATTAATACAAAAAGTAGTGTTATCTATGCTAGTTATATATGCTCAGATACATTGGCATATTTCTTTAATTGTTCTTATTAAGGATGTGAACAGGGACTGAACAGAAGGTGGTTCAAATGTCGTTTATTTCTTCACATGCTGAATATGGCTCCTCTCTTCTCATTCCATCTCCTTTTCATGGTACTTAAAAGAACAGTAAAGATTTCTTTGGAAAGAAATAAACGTTTCCATAGTCTATGGGTCATTGGTATAATAATAAATGTAATGGTTCCCACACAGCCATTATGGGCTGTTGTGTCAATGCATATTATTAGGCACCTTTTGTCTGTGAGTTATTGACATGATAGATTGCAACAGCTCTTTTGAACATTTTCTCACATAAAGCAAAACCAGCAAAATTGCCTGAGGTCTCCTTTAGAGGAGGCACTAAACCTAGGATTCTCCTGTCCCTTTCAGTTTTGTGTGAAATTAAAGATTTGATGACACTTGCTAAATGTATTCGAGGATGACCCTGTCACCCTGGACAGCATTTTTTCCTTCTCTGTCTCTCCTTGCCCTGTGGAAGGGACCAAACCTTTGCTGTTGGAGCAAGGCTGTCCTTGGCTGTTTCCATGACTACTCCCTCAGCTGAGGGAAGGATGCAGGGACAGACGCCAGGATTTAAGGAAATAAATACACTCCCACCTTCATTCACTCTGCTGAAGTGTTGCTGCCTGGCACGAAGGACACCCCTAAGCTCACAGAGCAAAAGCAGCTACAGGCTGTGCTCTCTCCCTTTTCCCAAATCACCAGCTACAGGCACACTAGGACCTTTACTAAAAGCTTTCTAATCTTTCTATTCCTAATTTAATAATAATTTAAAATGCTATTCTTATTCAGGCAGGGATATCTGTTTTTTGATCCTTACTATTCTTCATCAGGGAACTAATTCTGCACCGGGGAAAAATCAACATTTACAGAAAATCTCAATGACGATTCACAGCTCAGGTACTACAGCCCTGAGGACTCCTTAGTCCCAGTGATTTGTAAAAGCCTTGCAACTAAAATAATCTAACCATCACCCATGACCTACCAACATCTCAATACAGAGGGTACACATTCGTACCCCAGCAGCTGCCACTGTCCCCGTAATCCTGCCAAGGAGAAGAGTCACAGCGAATGACTCAACCTTGAGTTGTGCTGTCATCCACAACTCAGTACAGGTCTCCTCAGTCCTCCATATTTATCTCTGTCTCTCTCCTGCTTCTCCTCATAGTGTGGCTTTTCCATGTTGCTAAAGGTAGTGGTGATGCTACAAAGGTTACTGAGCCCCTTGCTCTAAACAGCAAGGAGGGGATATGGAGATCTGTGCCTGGATAGTGTGTGCTGTGGTGAACATGTGTTCACCAACTATTAGGGAGTGCCTTGGTAGCACTTTTTAAAACCAGCTTCAACTGATTTTTTGGCCAGCCTGAGAAATGGAGGAGAAACACCTCTATGGGGTAGTTTCTGTTAATCATTTCAACTGCTTGAAGAATTCTGCATTGGGCTGTTTCTGAACACTGTGTGAATGCAAAGCATCTGTCCTCTTCCCTTTCTCCACATGCCCCTGCTAATGTATTTGGCCTTTTGCTGTGCATTCTCTTTATGCCCTTTGTTTTCTGAGATAAGTAGGCCAAAACTGTATGCAGTATGCAAGGTGATGGTATCACTGACTTGTATAAGGACACTTTTTTTCCTGATTATCCTCTTTTCTTTTCCCAGTCACTCAACCCTTGCACTTCCCTGTTTTCAATATGAAGTGAGCAGACATTTTTATTGAGCTGTCCAGGGAGAGTGAACTCTTCCTGAAAGGGCATGACTAACTCAGAGCCAGCCACTGCGCTCAAGTCGCTAACACACCTCTCTCATGGTGCATTACTGTTTACCTTGCCTAGACTTTGATTTTTCTCTAGCCGAAATGGAAAGCCAGTCTTCACAAGAGAAACTGGGGAAACAATGGTCAAGAAATAAGTGATCAGTGGTTACAGCACCCTCACTGTCTACCATGCAAGTCCTACGTGTAAACCACTCAGAAGGGGGAGGAGGTGGGGAGAGGAAGGCACTGACTATTCATAAAAGACAGAGTGAGCTCAATGGATCAGACACCCTCCCACTTGTCCTATCTTATACATTCTTTGGGCTGCTACCAACTTTCCTTTTCCACAGACAACATCAGTGGTAACATCCCTGACATTTCAGTCTGCACTTTCCCCCCTTCACTATAAAAAGCTTCCTGTAAACTTATGCAAAGACTTTATCATTCACTGAGTCTTAAAACCAAAAGAAATCTCCCTGCAGGTCATCAAATCTAGGCTCCTTTCAGTTTTGGCATATTACACACCACCTTTCATAAGCTGCTCATACCCCATATTGTTATTAATATGTGCTTTTGCTCCCTTGGCTCTTATCAGAGGGCTAGCGTTGCAGTTACACACCTGTGAATAGATGAGAAACCTTCCTACATCTTAACCATGTGTCGTCTCAGCCTGGTGATGTGCAGACCTGCTCACCTGGTTGCCATTCTGTTTCCCTAACATGACAGGAAGAAGAAATTTGGATGTGTTTAAGGGGCTGGTGTGCTCTAAGCAGTCCTGTGCTGGTCAGATGTTTCTGTGCCTGTATCTAATAAGTCAATATAGGTAGCTTTAGGGTTCATCAGTAAACCAGTAGCAGAGCTACAAACTAATATTTCTGAGCCATGGTACAACATTTTGGCCAGCTGTACTTGTCTGTAAAAGGCTTGCAAGGTACAGCGTAGCCTTGACCTCTAGGAATAATTATGAAATAAATAATAGTAATTCTATGCTCTAAATTTCGAGGAGTGCGGCACTTAGGGAGTGTAAGGGAGTGTAGTGGTGTGTGTTACCACTGTGCTGCCAGGCCGTTGGGGATATTTCCTGCTTGATACCTTCCCTTGCTCCTTGTGCTCCCGAGACAGCATGGCAATGAAGGGACAGAGTCTGCACCACCATATATCCTTGGTCTCTTGCTACACAAAGCATCTGTGATTTTTCTACGTCTTCTTCCAGCCAGGGACAGGTGGAGGTGAGGGATGGACTGAAATTAGAGTTCCCTAACATTTAAAAAGGTCAGAGGGAGAGAGAAGGAAGGATAAAATAAGGAGAGGAAATAAGAATAATTAATGCCTAATGCAGTTCCCTTCCCAAAGACCAGGCAGCAACGGCAGCTATGACAGCTGTAACATTTCCATTTCCTCCTGCTCTTAGCAGTGCCACTGGGGCAAGTGAAGGACAGCAGTGGTCCTGGAAACACTGCAGCATGTAAATTCAGTTAGTGTGACTGCAAGAAAAAACAGCAGAGAGCTACAAGGGCAACGAGTGAGATGTCACAGGCAGCCAGCATAGACACAAAGAGGCAGCAGATTTTTGTGCATGATATTTTTGAGCTGGCATTTCCAGTCACATTCCCCTTATGAATAAAGCAGTAGGATGTGCTGAGAAGCAAAAGACTGCAACAAGGAAGCAGAAAGCAACCTGTCGACCGTGCAAGGACTGAAAAACAAAGCTGCAGACTCTTGCCACCACCTTTACCACTGCTAAACACTGCCGTAGGTCTGTCATTGAAATTGCCCTCTCCCTTTTCCCCACTCACTTGCGTTCTAGCTCAAGAGAAACAAAACAGTGCTTTGGGCAGGGGTGTAACCTTCGTGGGGGGAATGGAAAAAGGAGAACTAGATTGACCTACTGTGACTTAGCTAACTTTCTCAGATGCTTGTGTTCAGCATAACTCTCGGTTCCTTTTACAGACAGTAGATAAATGTAGGTCCCCAAGACAGTGTAAGTACATACCCCCTACAGAAACTCATTTCTCTCCAGTAACCATGAAGAAAGTCTGCAATGAGTATCTCAGACTTTCATGTTCAAATTTTAAATGTTTGATACTTAAGGAAGAGGAGTCTGGCCCCATAAACAAAAAATGTGGAAGCCATCTGCCTCTTGCACTGCTACAGCTGAAACACAATTCCTTTGCTGTGTTCCCAGTTCTTCCCACAATGAATAGTAACTTGTGAGAGAAATATGATAGCAAAGAAAACAAGCATGAAAGTCACATGTCAGGCCAGCTGAACCTTATCACTGAAGTAACCACAGGGTGTAAGCAGTTTTGCAGGAAAAACACAAAATAGAATTCATATGCACATCACATGCACTGCAGGAAGAAGTAGAGAAAGACAGGAAGGAAGGAAGGAAGGAAGGAAGAAAGGAAGGAAGGAATTATGTGTTTTAATATAGCTATCCAATTCTGTCTACATTTGGGGTCTTATTCTCCACAGCATAGTGCCCTTTGTGCTCATTTACACTTGAGCTAATGGAGATCTTGAATGAGGACTTGAGAAAACTGGGCTCACTCCCTGTCTAAAAGAGATTTGCTGGGTGACCTTGAACAAGCTGGGTGATCTTGTCTTTGCACCTCAGTTTCTCTCCCAGAAACAGTGACATGTGTTCTGATGTAAACAACACAAAAATTCTGAATATTGCTTGCGGATTTCTGTAGTGATAGCAGTCTGCACCTTGTACGTACTCATTCTGCCTAAGAATAAACAAGAAACCAGTTATATGGCTCAAAAGTTCCTACAACATGCTACTCGTGAAATAATTTAATAGCCTGAAATAGCACTAAAAAAGGGCTCCAGTTTCTGCAGCTCTCTCCAATCATCTTCATCAACAGGTCTCCTTGGATCTCTTTTACGAAAAATATCTTTGGATTCTTGTGTGAACGCTTTGAGAAATTCCTTGTAAAAGAAAGAAGAAAGGAAGATATGCAGTTGATATGCTCTTAAACTCAAGAAAGTAGTAGAAACACCTCAAACAGAAGTGTACCTGCTTTGTTTCCTTAAAGCAAAACACCTAAGGAATTGAATAAAGGCAAAGAAGAGCAGTCACACCCTAAGTCTCAAGTTCCCAATGCAACAGCTGAAATTGTAAGAAACTTGCCATCAGTCACCATAAAGCAGATAATACAATCCCTCTGAATGTCGATGTCCAGTAAGCAAAGGATAAAAAACCAAACCAAGCATGGAAGCAGACCAAGAAGTAAAACAACTAGGCTTTGTGATTGCATGTCAGCCTCTAAAGCATCAAAATCAGGAGAAAATAAGAATTTAAAATAATAAATAAAGAAAATCAGGAAACAGGCAGCAACAGGCAAGCTGGAAATCCCACATCTGATGCAACATCCTTCAGTGTTACAATACTGCTCAAGACTTTAATGTGTAGATATTCACTAATGAAAAAACTTGTGGATTGCTTAGGTCGAAATAGGGGAAATGACTGATTTCCTCTACCCTTCCTCCAGACTATGCTGTGTATAGCAACGTAGCATCCTGCTGCTTGACTGAAATTCCCAGAATCTCTGCAGTACATAAATAAAAAGCCTGATGATTTCCCCATGATTTGAGGACTATCCATGCAGATGTTACCTATGTCACAGCACCACTTCATATAAGGGTTTGACTTGTTTCTTTTTTCTTTAGCTTTAGAGCCCAGCAGGGGAACACAAACCCATAACAAAAAATTAAAGAAAAAAAAAAAAATTAAAGCCTCTTTTACCTCACATATGATCTCTCCGAGCTTGAATGTCATTCCTCTGGCGAGACATGGTTGGGAGCAAGGTTCCAGTAGACACAAATTGAATAGGAAAAAGCATCTGTAGGACAGTTCTTCAGATGACTGTGAGCTGCCACTGCTCACAAGGATGCTGTAGCACCAAGGACTCAAAAAGGAGAAAAAGGAATGACATGTGATCTGCTGAAAAGTTGCCAAGGAAGATGCAGGGGGTTTGTAGGGGTCTGATGAGTACTCAGAGAGCAGGAGAAAAAATTAATTATGGATTTTCCTGCATTGTAGGGTTAGTAAGGTGGGCATTCTACTGAGGGATTGCTGTTACCCAAGTTGAGCTTAGACTGCCAGAAGTCAGAGAATTCGTATTAATTTATTCAAATGGACAGGATAAACAGGCTAAAGGGTTATAGACCCTTCTCCACATGGAGGTTCCAGTGCAAGGATATATCAAATGGGTGGGATAGCAGAGTAAAAGGCAGATTATCCCCCTTGTGAGAAGGGACAATCAAAATTCCTTGGGACTGGGATATGTGTGATGCAGCAAAGGATTTAAGGATTTTAAGGACTAGTGTCTCTGATCTGATATAAATGTAGCTCAAATTAGATAATGACCACTTACCTTAACATCAAATAAAGGTAGTCCATAGAAACAATAGATCTTTAGTTATGTTTATTCTTCTAAACAGCTGCATTAAAGCTAGTGTAGGAAATACTGTTTTCCTTCCTGTTAAAACCAGTAAGTTGTAATTTTTTCATTCTAGTTCTAAGCATATGGGCAAGTATTCTAAGAAGCAAATCTTAACAGCTTGTTATCACAGAGTTACTCTGGCTTAGTAGGGGCAAATACAGGAGTTATCAGAGTTTTCTTTTCAGGGCCATGGAACCTTCTTCTCTTCCTCAAATATGTTGGTTTCCTTATCCACAAAGTATCTCACTTACGTCCACATTTGGGAGCCATACCCCTTGACTGCACGCCTATCTTACACAACACTTAACAGTTCTTATTGGGTAACTAAACAGTTACATCATGTATATTCTACAGTGTCATTACATGCAATGCTGTCAAATATTAACTTGTCAAATGCCCTACAAAACATAGCTTCACAGATGCCTTTCAAGGACACTTGCTGCTATAACTTCCTTATTATCTACTTCACAAACCTTTCCAACACAACCCATTTAATTCATTACAAGGTTAACTGCTGTTGTTACTTCATTAACTGAAACAACATGATTTTCCTTGTGCTTTAATAGAAGATTCAATTTAATAATTTAATACTATTTATTTCATTCATAATGCCAGACACAAACGTTTCTATATCTGTTATGAAATCTAAAATGTTTTCAGTAAGGCTGATCCAAATAATTTTCCTTTTCTACAGTCTTTATTGTAAAGAGCTTTATTATAAGCAACAAATGTTTTAGTACAGTCAATGTAGGAATAATACTTGACCTATAACAGTCAGTGGAGAAAAGCATTAGAGGAGAAAGGGGATTAGAGGGATCTGGCTCTGCTCCATGGGGTCTTGTTGCTAAATTCATCAGATATTTTAGGGAGAGCCTACCCTTATTTCCCTGCAAGAAAATATTAAGACAAGCCTTTCTCCTTTGTAATATGAGGTACTCTGCTGGTAGTGTCCACTTTATAAACAACGTAAAACTGAGTATATCTGAAATCAGTGAAGTTTCATATGCAGCAAACAGAACTAATATCCTATGAAGTTCTTGGGTTTGTGCCCAGAGTTCTTCAGGTATGTGGTAACCCTAGGAATCAACATTAGCAATAAAACTTCATGATGTAAACCCCATGGGAATATATCCTCTATTGCTGTAAGCTGGCAAAGCTCCATTTAAATCACTACAACAAGAGAAAATTTGACCCAGGGAGTAGCAGTAACATACAATCACCCTCTCCAAGGATTCCTAAAAAAAGATTTCTATTAAAAGAATTCACAAAATAAAAAGCAAGGTTTCATTTCAACATCAGAAAAAAGTCTGAAAAATGAAAACCCTCTTGAAGTTAATGCTGCAGAGAGCATATTTGATCTCTGTGGCCAAGGTGTACTTGACCTAAGGACTTATGGCCTGAGAGGGGGAAATCTAAAAACTGAAGCAAGGAGAATGACAATCATAGGGCATTTCTGGGGGCTATTAGTACATTCCCCTGACAGCTTCCACCAGCACTGTGTCTATGGGGACCTTGGAGCTGCTTAAATGCTCTTCCCACTCCTGTTCAAAGGATTGCTTCTAAAAGTACTCTTTAAGCTGGTAATTTATACTCTAAAGAGGGTTCGAGGCCAAAAATGCTTCCACAGAATAGGAACTTAAAGCAATAATGTTATATGACCCCTTGGTTGCCACCATTAATGCTGTTGTTTAATGCACAGTGAGTGCTTTATTTTGGACCCGTTTGGCATTCAGCAAAGAACATTTACAATGGTTATTAACCCCGTGTTCTACATGTCCACTGCAGTAAATATTTTTGCTAGCTATTATATAATGGTAATGATACATTGTGGATGTAAATCTTTCTTGGGAGCTGACCTCTTACTTGATTAAACAAGTGGTTGGAGGTCATTTGCATGTGCTGTTCCAAGATCATCTTCCTCTTCTAATTTTGTGTGAAAGATTGTTCCCTCTCCTACAGTAAAGGCTATTAGGGAGCAGATAATTTAGATTCAAGGTCAGCATCCTTCAAAGCAAGTAGCCTGAGCTATTGCAAGTAATCCTATGACATGCAAGGGAATTGCCTAATATGAGTAAGATTGCAAAATCAGGTCATGCCTGATGTTGGGAAACATGAGGTATTTCCTTCCCTTAAATGACCTTGTGGGGATGTTACATACCTAACCTTAGCCAAGAATGCAACTGGGGAACTAGCATCAGTTTTCAAAACTAGGCTCCCACTTAATGGTACAGACTGTGGAAAATACCACTACTTGCAGGCAGGATTAATTACTTTAAATAAAGGAACCGTCTAGTTACTGTTCATGCCAAACAACATGACATACTCACCTGTGAATTTTCCCAGCGCAGGAGAACCCCAGTGGTTAAAGTAACTCTTTATTGCATTGCATGAGAATGTAAAAATGAGTCATGGAGCAAACCTACTGAGAACCTCCATTAAAAAAAAAAAAAACAAACCCAAAACAAAACACCAAACCAAAACCACAGTACATTACATGAATGGTGATATATTAAATGCTACACAGACTTTATTAGACCCTAGTATAACCTGAGGGCTGTAATCTTAGTTTAGGTGAACTGCCTGAGCTATACTGAATATGCATCAACCCTTTGAGTTTTACAGTATTCAGTTTAATTAAAGCAAAATATTTCTGTAAGACAGTCCACCAGGTGCTCAACATACTGCTCCCAACTGCAGAATTCAGGGTCAGAGCTGCACACTTTGCTCATACAAAAACAAATCCCAGGCCAGTTTATATTCTTAATTTCTCAAATTAATCCTTTACATGTAATTTGCTAATCCAGCTATGAAACCTGCTGGATTACATTTGTCCCTCATGCCCCATCTCAATGCACCATGTTTTGTCATATCTGATGAGATTTTCACAGTGACTGTTTCCAGCAAGGACAGCTCTGTTCTGTCCAGCAGAGCCCATGCACAGATCCCCACAGCTGGCAATGAATCAGTAGCAGCATAAACTTTTCTCTATGATGCTTAGCCTGAGCTACTTAGCTGCGCTTCTACGACTCGGATACTTCTTGGCAGTACAATAGTGTGCAAAAAGCTAGCTCGAAGATCTTTCACGTGGCAAAACAGACACAGCCTGAATGTGGAGGCAGTGTTTGATGGCAGGCTTCCTCTCTCCCAAGCTAGGAGGTTGCTTGTCCTACGTTACCAGAACCACAGTACTTAGACTCTCCTCACAAATCTGAAGTCGGGTTATTAATAAATGTACTGCATCTCCCAAATGACAAAGAACTTGTAGCCTAATTGTAATGCCTCCTTGCATATGGTCTAAAATGCTGAAGTGATGAAAGGCTTACACTCCTTTGTGTATATTTTGCAGTGCCAGGGAATTACGCTTTGCAACCAAGCTGTAGCTATGCTGTGCTCAGGCTGCCTGCGTGCACCCTGAAGCAAGGCAGCAAGGCTTGAAAGCAGCCTTGGATCAAGATGGTGACTACTACGCACCTTCTGCATTATTGGCCCGAGGCAGGCATAGAGAACAGGCCCTTGCTTTGGTGAGATCAGGGCTTCTCCCTTTGTTATTTAGAATCCAGTCCAGCAGCTCCTCCGTGGTACAATTCCCATGGCTCTCCATGACTAGCCCTTGCATTAATTGGCTCCGATCCCTCAGTATTCAAAACTTCCACCCTATTAAGACCAGGGCTTGCTGCTTTCTTGCTGAGGTTCTGATTTTGCAGCCTCTTTACATGTGGCATTCCCACTGAATTTGATGCAGATAAACACTCACTGTCTAGTCATTTCTCAGGCCCTGCACAAAGCACAGCTAAATATAGAAAACACATATTCACAGAGGAAATGGTGTGTTTTTCTGAGAGTCACCACATGTCCACACTATCAGTGCTGAGTCAGAAAGTTTCTCACAGGTGCAAAACCCATGTGTCATAATAATGGTTTAGTTATTTTAAAATCCATGTGGCAGAAGTGTTAGTATAATATATACATATTTTTTTACTCAGGCAACTGAGACTGAAAACCTGATTATTCATTGAGTGGGGGAGCAAAGAAGAGTAAAAACAAGGAGAATGGTGGTTCATTAAATTAATAGTGACTTAAATCAATAGTATCTCTTCGACTACAGAGGTTTTTTGAATGAAAGTTGCACGCTGTATTTTAGTTATATTCTGTTACAGAAGTAAAAGAGCATTTTAGATCTGATTTTTTTAATATCACATCCTATTGTTTCAAGATTACAGCTCCAAGTTTGATGCCTTTTGAAAGAATACCATGAAATTATCTTAAAATGAAATTTGAGCATAATTACAAAGTGCTAAGCACTCTCCTAATGCACTTGTTGAATATACTATGCCAGTAGCATAAAATATGTCACAATTGATAAAATTTACAACATGCCTCAGTAATTTCACTTAACTCTTAAAAGCAGGATAGAATAAAAGAGCTTCTGTGCACAGTTCTTGCTGCAGTTATAAATGTTTCATTGTTACTTTGGGAGTCTAGATTGATCTGGAGTATTTTAATTTTCTTTGCATCAGCAATACTAGAGCAGATAGGGAATTTAGTGAAGTTAAAAATAAATGGTAATATTCTCAGATAGTGTAAATCCACACTGAGATCAATACAATCATGTCGCTTTACATCAGATTAAAATCTAAAGACATAGGTACTAAATCACAGCATCTCCCTGCCCAATTAACTGCTCTGCCTGTGGACAGACAAGGTCACCATTGCTTCGGCTGTGTGATGAACTATTTGACTCCTCTTTGCCCCCCTTTTGTTTTGTTCACTAATTTGAGAGTAGAAGCAATGCAATAATATCCCTATGATAGCCCATGAAGAAAACAATGAATCTAAGATTTCCTTTGTTGATACATGAGGGTAGTAGCGCAGCAAATGGCACATCAGCTGAGCTGGGGGTGTGTGAAATGTCAGAGTTTTCTGGTCAGAAGCTGTTAATTAAGAGGAGCATTGCAAGGCACCTGTAAGAGCACCAGCTGCAAGGGGAGGCTGCTGATGCTTCTCTCTAGCACATCATCTCTCCTCTGTCTACTGCGTGACAGTCGTTTCAGAGTTTTCAAACCTACAATAGAGTTTGAAATGAAGCCACCTTGCCTTAATTAAGGACATCCTTTCCACACACCTTACAGCTGTTGGTGCCATGTTCTCAAACCAGTGCCTGGATACAAATGCACTGAGGACCACGAGAAAAGCCTACATGTATACAATGAACCTGAGCAAAGCAGTATCTAGAATGGATTACCAATCATTTCATTTGGGTTCTTTCTAATGTTTTCAAGCAGAATGTATTTACAAACAATACATTTAACAATACAATAAACTAAAATATAGATGTGCTTTTTAACATGACTCTCAAAAGTCTTCATGATGTTATTTTGTCTTTGATGACACCCAAGAAGAAGTTGTACTGACAGATAAAACCAGGACATAATTAGAAGACAGACTCCATCTGAAGACTGAAATGCTCTATAAATGCAAGTGTCATCAAATGTCATCAGCATCTTACACATCAGGAAAACTGCAGAACTGTAAAAAAAGTTCATGCTGGATTGGACTCCTGGAAATCATCTAGTCCAATCTCCTACTGAAGGAAGTGTTAACTGCAAAATTAGATCAGGTTGCTCAGGGCATTTTCCAGCTGAGTTTTGAAAGTCTCTATGGGTGGAGATTCCCTGATTTCTTGGCAGCCAGTTCCAGTGCTTAACCATTCACATTGTGATTATTATTTTTTTCCTTTATACTCATGAGAAACTGCATTCTCCTTCCAAAGTCAGTCTCAGAAGTGAAATCTAAAGTCAAAGATCCCAACTCCAACATCTGAAGCACAGTGTTGGCCCTTAAGTTTTACCCATTTATTCCAGTATTAGTGTCAAAATGTTATTTGTCCAAATCAGCTCTTTCAGGAAAAGATCCAGTCCTTATCCACAGAAATCAAAGTTTCCCCTGCTTTCCAAACCATTCCAACAGCTAATCATCCTCTTTCTTAAAATTGTGTGTCTTCCTATTTGAATTTGTCTGATTCCCTCTTCTAACTACTGGTCTCTTTCCTTTCTCCCACCTCTGAACTAAAAGGCCCTTTAGTTTTTAGCATTTGCTCATGCCCTGCAGTGGTGTGGCTTAGAGGCATATTCTGCAGGAGTGGCCAGCTTTTAACCATGTGAATATAAAAGGCTTGAGGAAAATGAGCTCTGGAAAACAAGTAGTGAATTTTTACTTCTGCCTTGTTCACCTGCAAAGTGTGAAAGGAAAGATGAGGGGGTTTTAGGTGCTGTAATCAAGTTTCCTTCAAGCGCTTCTTGTTCAATTAAACAGACTATCTTATTTGTGTCTCTCAGGGTAAGGCATCTATCTCTGCATCCTCTCTAATTTTTCAATAGCTATTTTAACATATGGCTGCCAGAACTGTACAGGATCAGTTTTACTACACATCAAGTTAAAAATTGTGTCATTCCCTGCCACCACCACCACCCCACCCCCCTTTCTGTTTATCAGCCAAGGATCATATAAGCTTCCTCTTTTTTCTTTCCCCCTTTTTTTTTTGTTTGTTTTGGTTTTGTTTTAAAGCACATTATTCCAGAACTTCTACCAATTTTCTTGCAAAATCTATGTCTCTATCATTTACAGAGCCACTGATTTCCACAGTATAGTCCTTTGACGTAGATCTATGGTCTGCCATCTTTATTCCTAGAATAAGTTGTTTCCTTTGGTGTTTTCAAATGCATATCTGTGAAAGGGAACTTCTCCCTTCATCAATCTGTTCTTCTTATTTACTGTTGTTTCCAGTGTTGTTCCATTCATACATTTTTCTGTAACAGCTTTATATTTACTCCCAGATCGTCAATTGAAACGTTAAACAGCACTGAACATAATACAGACACTTGTCAAACATGACTAGAGCATTCAATTATGATTCCCCATAGATGACTATGATTTGAGATCTGCCAGTTAATTAGTGGTTAACTCATTTAAAGTACGATTTATTTGAAAATAAAGTAACTTATGGAACTAAGTGAAAGTATATATCCATGGGCCAAAATTAACATTGACTATCAAGTAGGAACAATCATACTAAAGACTAATAATGATCTTATAAATATGTATAGCCACATTACTATGGAGCATTTTATTCTGCTGCTCTGAGAAAAATCAGTTCTCTGCTTTACTTCCAGATGATTGACAGTTAAAGGGTCACACATTGGCCTGTTTCTCTTCCTAAAGGAGGAAATCTAATTTTGGTCTGAAAGAGACTTAAAAAAATCCTAGAGCAAGAGGTCATCCAGCTTTATTAACTGCTGTTTGGGCTAAAATCTTTGATAGAGAACTATGAATTTGGAGGTAAAAAAAAAAAAAAAAAAAAAAAGATTCTTGTAAAATGTTGATGCCTACCCAGATAGCATGTTAGATCTTAAAAGCACCACGAGTCACAGTGAAAAAAAAAAAGTGCACTGGTTTTATCAAAGAGTCCTTCAGGCAGCAGGAGGAAGGGGAGGGATCGTGAGCGTTTGTTCTTGTGAACATGCAACATGTGGCATCAGGAATACTTCTCTTGTTTCCCTCCTTTAAGTACTTAAGGCAAAGAGGGAATTCCTAGTGATTCAAACTGATTTAGAAAAATCTTCCTCTGTAAAAAGTCAGCAATCAACCCCCACAGAAACAAAACAAAGGCAAACAAAAGTATAATGAATGGGTAGGCAGAACCTACTGACATTTTACTGCTCTAAGTAGATTTTGTATGTTTGTTGCCACAGTGAAGAAACCAGCAATATGCATCATCCCAGAGTAACAGACATGTATAGAGGCGTCTGCTGGAGTTATTGGAAGGATTACCATTGGCTTCAGATGGATAAGGCTACTTCTGCAAGATCTGTACAATTTCATTGATCTGCACCTCTTACATAGAAGAGTTCACAGTCTGACATTCTGCAGAAACCGAGCCATTGAATTGCACCTAAGTTCCTGACCTAGTTAACATGTTAATCTGAGTTTAGATTCTAAAACAAAACTAAAATCTTCCATGAGTACCTTTTTTTATATTCAGGAACCTGGTGGTTAAAGGATTCTCTTAAAATAGGGGAGGCTTAAATTAAAATCCTATGTTTTTCAGAAATAGAGATTTAGGGGTTAAAAAAGCATTAAGAAAATAACTGCAGCCTAGTGAGATAGTCTCTTTTTCAATTAGTATTTTCTTAATTTATATGGAATGGAGCAATTCCAGTTGCATACTCAATTTCAGCACTGTTTCAGAATTCTCCAAGGAGAGTGATTGCCTTTCTGAACTGCGGAAAACATTGGTGCAATTTCTTGCCCCAAAGTGGGTTTCAAAGATATATGAGCTTGGATCTCACATGTACCAAGAGAGTATCACTTTTGCTGTTTGCAAGAAAAGATGAAGCTGACAGATGAAACTAATTCCAAGAGTCATTTGTAGCTGCAAATCCGAAATAGGAGAAGGTGTTTTCCTCTAACCCCATATTCGTCTAACAACCTTTGATGGCATAGCAGAAATCTGAACATTTCTTTGTCATTTCATACTGTTAATACTTCACACAAAGCAATGGCTTCTTTGAACCCCATTTTAGGTGTCGTCTTTTGCCCATAAATTATATAGAGAGTTCTGATTTCACCAGGGAGAAGGCCATCTGAAAAATGTTCCAAACCTCTTCAGACTTTATGATTTCTCCTCCTTCAGCCTATTTCACCTTAACAATAACTCTAAAAAGATCACAAATTGAGATTCAAATGTTGTATAAATTGATGCATCTATTGATGCTGGTTCACATACATTAGCTGAAAATAGAACTCCAGTCTGGAAGTGACAGTCCAGTATAATCAGACAATGTTGTGGGAATGTACTGTGAACTAAAGCAGGGCCAACGGCCTTATAAACTTTATGTGAATTAAGTCTGTAAAGTAAATTAACCTATAAAATTAATAAAGTGTGGCTTGGTGTTAGGTTTTTTAATGAGAATTATATTCTCAGCAGTTAGTTGAGATTTCATGTTTGGAGATATGCTGATCTAAAAAAAGTGAAAACTTAACTGAGATTATTTTAAAAACTATTCTTCTTTCTTAGCTGTTGCATCTTGGGGTGGAAATGTAGAATAAATAGAACTCTCATTGAAAGAAAGAAAAATTGGTAGAAGTTGAAGAAGATTCTTCATGTATTTTGGAGAGATTTTACTGGCCATCTTTACCTCATATTTTCACATTTTTCCCAAGGGAAATAAAAAGACATACTTATGAAAGAGTTTAGAAGCACGTTCTTTTACTCTTCTTGCCTAAATATCAACCTTTAAAATTGACAATATGTTGCAAGTCCACCTTTGAGAGGAGAAAATGTAATTTCCTAGGGATGAGTTTGTCAATGGCAGGGCTAGCTCAGCAAAAGCTGAGTCACTTTTATCAAATGAATCTGGCATCAGATTAAGGAAAAATAACATGTGGAGACAGAAAAGTATGCAGTATATATTTTTACTCACCCATGCACTAATTACCCATTGTCTTCAATCCTGCCTACAGTCAGCTGATTCATTTGACCCACCAGTAAAAACAAAATATTGTGAAGCAACTAAAATGCCACATAGTAACTGATTTAATATCTTCAGCAACCTGAATTCTCAAACAGGAAATTTTTTGCTTTTTTAAGTCAATATTAATCTTCTTATTTATTTTAAATATACTTTTCCTGTAAAAGTCAGTGACAGTGAGCTATGTAGCTTAAAATGCAATGTATATAAACATTCAGACAGACAGAGAGTCCTTAAGACATTGACTATCCAAGAGTGAGATTTTTGAGGAAAATGTGTTAGGAGTGAGATACGGAAGGCGCTGAACATTTATGAAGCTGTGTGTTGCAGTTTTAGGTGACTGACCTCAGAGTAGTACCCAGACCCTGGCTTATGAAAATGTATTGCCTGCATCATATATAGGCAGACTTAGAACCTTCATACGGAAACCCAAACTGGTCATCTGCAGTTGGCATCCTCAGATGTTGGCTGCTTCAAAGCAGCTGGAGATGGCCTGCTGTCACTTCTGCCCTAACTCCTCCACAGGTGGGTGCCTGGTAGTGGGGGTGAACCTGAGCCTGCATCTCCACGGCTGGTGGTCCAAGTGCCAAGCTCCTGGATGTGGGAATTGCATCTCCTGCTCCTCAAAGAAAGCGCTAATTTGTGTTTGCAGGCAGCTGAGTCTTGCTGCAGGTGAGGTATGCTCTGAGGCTGCTGTAGTGATGGCACATCGCAGAGGATCGGGGTGGACTACCATTTAGATCAACACTAAGCTCCCAAATATTTTTCCAGTATACCTCCTTGGCAGCTATGTCTTCCCCAGAAAGCAATACACATCTGTTTATTATATGTGTGGCCCAAGTTCAATCTTCGAATCAATGAAGATGGCAGATGTTACAGTAGGGGAAGGCGGGATCACATCCTACTATTGTGTTGGTTTTACACGGTTCTGACGCCACTGATGGAGACATCCCAAACTTAAACTGGCCCAAGAGGAAAGAGGCCATGATATTTCTAAGGAGCTGATATCCTTAAATACTCAGTTGTATGCTCATCTGACATATTATTCACATATGTGTCGTAATGGGTAGACTTAATACTGAATTTCTAGCTTTAGTTTAGAAAATATGTCTGTCCATGCTTTAGCCTATAGGTCTAGCAGCTGAGACTGACAGAATATAGGCTTCTGTGTGCAGCAATTTCTCATAACAATGCAAAACAGAAGTCTGGGTCACTTCAGTTATTTGCTTCCATTAATAGTTAAGTGTGAGTTATCACTATTGATATATTCTAAAAACATGGATTTAATTTTTTTTCTGCATCTCACAAGCAAATAAACAAAACAAAGATCCTTAGTCAAAACTGTTAAGAAATCCTTTATTAACCAAAACCTATATTAGCTCTGAATGTTTTGTGGAAACACACTGCTTCTGACTCTATTACACAAATATTCTGACTCTTTTACACAAAAGTCTTTCCCTAAAATATTTGCTTTCAAGACAGTCATGGTTCCCTGTACTGCAAAAAGAGCGTGGGGAAGAGGGATTCTTTAATGTATATATAAGCTCTTTCAAATCTAAGAAGTTGAAGAAAAGGGTTTGTGACAAGAGTGAACTTTGAAATCTAGTTGCTCCTGCTGTTCCAGTTAGATTCCTTGCCACCTGCTTTTGCTGATCCAGCATTTCTAGAAAGCTGGACCAGATTCAGCACAGTGGGGCACAGGTAGGCTAATTTAGTTCCCTCATTCCTTAGCAGGTCTGACATTCTTTGTTTTCAAGCCTTAACAACAAATACATGCCTTTTGTGCAATTCTTACTGGAGCAGTGGCCTGTCATTAGGAATCCACAGCAAAGAAGATGGGACTGACCAAATCACCAGGAAACGCTGATGTAATAGTGATGCAGGTGATGATGATGGCATCCTATGTTACGGTAATGTTAATTTGGAAAAGCACATATGTAATCTATCTATCTGCCAAAGTGGGAAACGTCCACCTGCTGTAGCTGTGAAAGCAAATCCTGGTGAAGCAACGGGGGAGTGGGGCAGTGGGTTCCTGTGAGTCAGCCCCCACCACCATGGCCACAGGGACAGCTGCTGAGCTGCCTAGCTGCAGCGTCACCCCTCCACACCCAGTCCTTGGCCTCCTGTCAACTGCTCCCACAGAGGAGCACAACAGCCAACAAATGCTGTTTTCAAGGACATCGTTACCCCAACCTTCCCTGCGCTGAGGATGAGGAGGCAGCCACCTTCCACAGTGTGCTTCCACCTTCATATCCCACAGGACCCCTATTTCTACAGCATTCCTAGATGGCAAAGGGGAGATAAGGAAGACTGCCCCATATAGGTAATAGGACTGACTGACTTTTTAAATACAGTGTTAATTTATTGTTGTTGCTGGGTGTGTCTGTGTCCTGCTCCATTAACTCCCCCTGCCCTGAGATTTTATTGAAAGGAAAATTATTTTGCCAAAGTAAAAGCTTAAATATTGGCTAATATTTTACAAGTTGCACAGCCTGAAATCATAAACAGACATAATTTCCATTTGAAGAAGTGGCAGTCTGGAAAAGGTGAAAGATAGCAGGACAAAACCCTGAGGACAGATTTTTCCTACCCTTTCTTTCTGAGGAATTAAGAAAAGAGGAGATACCTAGAGAAAAAATATGCACATATGCTGCATTTAAATCTTGAATTTCAAAGTGAAGAATATCATGTCTAAAAAGTATTATTTGACACTTTATGTGATCCCCTTTCTTCCTTTCCTTCCTCCAACGCTCCATCCCGCATGCCGATTCGATCCCTTTGTGTGCATGTAATAATAGGTATCTCAGCAAGGCACCACCTTTGTTAGCGTGGTTCTGAAGGTCTTCTGAGCTGCTGTTTTCAGGGGAAAACTGCACCTTTGTGATACGATAGCTTTCAATATCATTCCCCTAAATGATTCATATAGTGATTGTGGTTACTTGCAGGCAAAAAAAAGAGTCATCCATGATGCCCTCGAGAATTGCACAACCCCAAATGACACTAAACATACATGTCACTCTGTATCCCATACAATGTTTGATTCACTCACATTTTGGACTGACTTCTGAGCAGTGATTCAGCTAAGTCCTGCCCAGCTTTCCATCCTGATAACATAGGAAAAAATGAGAAAGCAGCAACATTAAACTTACTGTATTCTCTCAAAGCCAAGAAAAAGCCTCACTGTTTTCCTGTTGTGGTTTTGTTGACACTTCCTTGTTGTGCCCATAGTATCAGAATATGCTTATTATTCACAGCCTTGACGACTGGTTTTAAACACACTTTCCTCAAAAGTGAATTAGGTGGTAGTAAAATTTTCAGCACATGCAACCCTTTCCCAGGGTGCTGAGTTTATTGTTCTTATTCTTGAGAGGTTCCTGTAGACTGAATCTGGAGGTGAATGCACACTGGTGATATGCTCATGGAAAACAAGACATGGGAAAATAGCATTTGCTTGTCAGGAAGAGTATCCTGAAGGATGATGGCGTCACCGGAGCTGCCCTCCCTTCCCAGGGGCAGAAGCACCCACATCCAACAGCTGGGAGGGAGCCAAGGTCCTTCACTGCTGAAATCGCACCCACATAACTTCTCGGCATAAAAAGAATTGCCCCTTTGAAACTGAACAACCTCTGGTGGCCTTTTATTGTCTCAAACCCATCCACCTTGAACATGATTACTTAATTATATCCCAAACTGGGCAGACTCAAATCTCATTTATGACATGATCCTTTTGGTGTATAATAATCTTAACAAGCCTTAATTTTCCACTCTGTCTTCCTGTCATAGTTACTTACCACTGCTAAGAATAATGAGATAAAAATGTTAGGTGGAACAGCAGAAAGGAAAAAAAGTCAGTTCAGAGCAATTCTCGTGTGAGCTTCCCACAGAGGAATACTTAATGACGTTCCTTAGGCACTTCTAAGGACTCAGCTCCTTCTCTAGACTTGAGGCAAAGAAGGACCATGTTGTCAGATTTTGGGGTGGTTTTACTTTAATAATTTTTTTCCAGACATTGTCAGCCTGAAGGACATAGCTCATACCTTCTGACCCATGAAATCGAGGAAGCTTTACTGATTTACTCTAGCAAAAAAATTTATTTGCATACATTTGCCTCAGTGTGACCAAATCATACCGTTTCATAATATGAGCTTGAGTATCTATTGCCTTTTTTATTTTTTAGTTTTGCAACTTTCATTTTTAAAACAGATGTTTCTAACTTTCTTTGTAAAGTATTTAATGAAAACATGTTCTAAATGTACGCTGCTGGATCCAAAATACAGAACTTAAATACAAAAAACCCCACACAGTGTCATATTACCATTATTTTCCTTTTAATATTTTTAAGGTAATCTTGCACTTGATAACTTTTGGGGGGCTTTTGAGGACCTGGTTCCTGACTTGTGGAAGCTTTGGATCTCTGATCCACTGAATACAACCATCAGAAACTTCAATGCTGACATGCTTATGTTACTTATACTCCCACAGTGTTAAATTCAAAAGATCTCTGAATGTTGGCTTCATTTTTTTGCCTTTATTTCTTTTTTTATAATCTGTTTCACTAGCACAGACTGTTTGATTTTGTTTGTTGTTTTCAGCTGGTTTCACCTTACACCTTAGTTTAAGATCCATATATTATTGTCAGTCCCACAGATGACTCTTGAAAGACACTTTTATTGGAACGTAACAGCATATATAGAAAATAAACATCCTAGACAAGAAAATATGTTTCCATTTATGCATATGTGTGTGTGTGTGTGTATAAGTTGTAACAAAAAATATGAAGATTCTTGGGCTCCTTATAGTCTGTCATTATTTTTAGTTTGTTGGTGCTTTTCTATTAAGAACTTAATTTTAGCCTTAAAATGTAAGCGTGTACTTACATGTGATGGGTTAAAGGACACAGTAAAGTGTATGGGGGATCACGGGTGTATCACCTCTTCATTTGCTGGTAAGGGATACCGAGGCAGTTCACAAAGCTGAGGGTCTCCCACCAAACACTGGAAAAAGGCCAGTGCTATAGTACGAAGACTGAAGGTTTTGTCTCTTAGCACCGTTGCTCTGATTTGTGTTTTCAAACACCAGTATCACAAAGATCTGCATCTTTCCTGAAATTTGACCCACTCCTCACTTACATTTATCACCTTCAGGGTCCTGGTACACCCCAGACCTCGGCTGCACAGCCCCAGAAGGCATGAGGACATCTCTTTCTGGGACTTCACACCTCTTATTGGGGATGCCTCTTGTCCTCTGTGGTGCTCAAAAGAAGTCTTGTAAGGGTTTTGGTGTCACAGGGGACAGGAGGTGAGGCTCAGAAGGCTGTTTACATGGACCTTATGTCAGAATCGAGGCTTAAATCTGTTTTGCATTAAACTATCTGCATACACAAATATTTGCCTGAGCAGACTGTGGGTGCCACCCTTTGTGCCAAAAGGAGCTGTACCCCATAGCTCTTTATTCTTTTATGAACCTTCTTCCCTCTTCTGGCCAAACACGTTAGTCTTTTATGACCTCATCATTATCCCAAGATACTTAGCATCTAATGAAAAAGATATTTTTTAGTATTGAATTACAGTTACATTGGTTTGGTGACTAGCAGTTTTAGCCTCTCAGCAGACAGGTATTCAAACTGTAGTGCCTAATTTGCTTGGATAAATGAAAGAATACACACTCTTTTCTTTTTTTTTTTTCTTCTTTTTTTTTAAGTTGTCCATTATAGTTGAGATAAATAATGTCCTGTCACAGAACACAGAGACCAGAGTCTGGGTAGATCCCATCTGTGTATGTGCTGGAAACCTTATTGCAGAAATCTCCTTTAGTCAGCTTCTTTGTTGCCTGTTACCACATAATTTTTACCTACAGGCATCCGGGCTGGTTTTGCCCTGTGAAGCATCTGTGGTCTGGACTTTGGGGATAGTAATTAGAAGAAGCTACAGAAGACTTCACAGTCGCTGTGTAAACACTGCACCCCTTTGTCTCTCTGCTGCCCTTTCCTTCGCTAGTGAAGCGGGGGCCTGCTGGCAGCACGTATGGAGTGGGAAGCAGAGCACTATAGATTTCACCTGCAGTGCCTTGTTATACAGATCCACTGTGGCGTTCAATGCCTCTCTCTTCTGCTTGATTAAAGATAATAAGGGACAAGTCACTGACAACCCTTTGAGGCAGGGTGGTTTCTGGAGATAACTGGGGGATGGATTTGTATCATCATATTTATATTTAGGATTTGATTAGTTTTTGCTTTATAATTCTAGTGATATTTTTAGTTTAGCTTATTGAGTGCTAGAGCAACCCTCTCTCCAGTGGCCAGTCTAATACCTCCAAAGCCCCACGAGGGGCTGTTGGGACACTAAAGACCATCAATCCTTATGAATAATGCATCTATTTCCCACTGAGGCTCAAATCCCATTAATACTATAACATTATTACATCTCTTATTTACTCTTTTCTATCTGTGGGATTAAAGATTAATTCGTAACAATTTTTTCAAATTAAGAAGAAATCTCAGTAGGTCCAAAGCATGTCACACAGAATATACCAAAGTTATCGCCAAAAGAAGGTTGTTAGAAATAGAAAACAGAATCCTAAAATGGCAAGAAACATCCCAACCATGAGACAGGCATGGGCATTACAATCTCCCACCTAAAAATGCTCATGGAAATGCATTGAAGCACAGTGTTCTGCATGGTGATTTCTCATCCTGGTGTTCAGAATGAGTCCATCTGTGACAGGCAGACGGGACTGAATGGAATTATGGTAAAATATCACCAGCATTATCTGTCTGACCAGGAAAAGGAAAACCGCTGAGATCATCAGAACAGTTTGCAGAACTACTTTTTCTCTCTTTGGATGTGGGTAATTCCAAATGCACCGTGGCCTAATTAGACAGAACCTGGATGGAAGAGCCTCTCTCCCTGTAGGTTCATCATGGTAAGATCTCAGCCTCCTCTGCATGTCTGACTACTACTGCTAATACTTCTACTGCTGATGAATAATTAATTACAGTAAGGATCTATTAAAATCCAGTTGCCCTCAATGTCCTCTTCATAGTTAGCAAAAACAAATAAAAGAAAACCCAGAAGACTGAGTAACCTGCCTAGCAAAGCTTGGAAATGAACAATAGTGTTTGACTATCACTGCATGTTCAAAGATAAATCTTATAAATGAAATAACATACAGTAAGGTGAAGTACATAAAATTCAGAAAAATACAGCTTTGCATGAAAAATATATTACTGTATGCAGTGCAGATCTGCTGCCTTCCTGAATTATTGCTGAGGTGTTTGTTAATGTTACAGAATTCAGCAAATACGTTGCCTTCCTCAGCCCTGTGAGATAATTTGCCTTTGTCCAGAACTGACCACACACTCTGCTTCTGAAATGCACAGAGGCAATAAAAAGAATATGGAGGTTTAGCAAGTGAGGCACTGAGGGACTAATATTCAGCAATGCTAATTCCAGCTAAATTTATATTGTATTGAAAGAAAGTGCTGTTAAAGAACAGCTTGGCTTACATCAAGACATGTGGTTACCAGATTACTTTCTATCTCCGCTCAAAAACATTTAGAGAATTTCTCATTAAAATTATTTAAAGTGAAACAAGTCAAATAAATCTACTTAAGTGTGTTGTTGCATTGCCTCATTTGTGGTGAAAAAATGTTGCTTGTTTTTTACATTCTATTTTAACTGTACATATGAGGCTTTACTCACCCATTAACAAAATACATCACCTCCCAATTGCTTTCTATACCTCCTTAAATGTTAAACATAAACACATATACCATCTGTTTCCTATCATGACACCAATCCAAAATGGCTGCACTAGACACCTCTGCATAATAGATCATCTTAAAACACCTTAGCGGTTTTGCTTTATGGAGTTATTTTTCCTGTGACAAATTATAAACCTATATTTCAAGAACACAACCAATCTGTGGCCTCAGTTGAAAATTCTGAAGAGTTTCTCTTTTATTTGAACAAATGTGCTGGCTTGTATCTGATGCAGCACTTTTTTTAAAGCCATAGGCCACCTTTGTTGCTATGGTATCCTACAAATCCAGTTAATTTCTTCAGTTAGTAATTTCTCAGCTAATAATTTGTGAAGCATTGGGATTGAAAACATCACAATCCAATATAGTCACTGCTATAACTTACCAAATTATTATGTAGCTGTTGTGTAACTGAAACTGCGGAACAAATTACAAGGTTTATCATCAGCCTGCAATCAAAAATAAATTTCAGAGCCTCCCCACATTTCTGTTTTTAAAAAATCATCTTTGCAAGGCTTGCACTCGTAAACTCCAGCTACCAAATGTTCAATGGGAAATGGGCAAAATATAGTCATAAATGTCATTGAACGAAAATTTGGTTCTGAATGGATTTCAAATGTACTTCCTCTTCAGGTTCAGCTCTATGAAAAAATGACTGTGTCTGGAGCAAGTTGAATTCAATGAGGAATTTCTCCTTGACTTAAACGAGCTTTTGACCAAGGCTGCACAATATTAATGCATGAACCTGAAAACCCTTATTTCCCAGGGTAGCCCCAATGAATCTTAGACTGATTAAACCTCTGTAGACCTATGTGCAAAAGCAATACTCCGTCTGCTCATTCTCCCTTATATGTAAGAGCTCAAATGGTTATGAGACAGTATTGCTACAGGTTTGATCAAAAATAAATGCCATATATCTAGCCACCATGAATAAAGGATGAAACAGCCCGTGTAGAGGTAAAAGAGCTAAAGGGAAAAATATAAAGATACTATTGCCTTGGACCGTATAACCTCAGCAGAGCTTCTTGCCATGTCACAGGCTTTGTTTCAGAAGTACCTGTTAATGCCTCTTGGCTACACAATCCCATGGGATGAAGCAAAAGCAGGCAGACTTCTGGGGGGGTACAAGCTGCTCAGTAACCTCTTGTCACCACAAATAAAGAACTGGAGTACTGCTATTGTTGTTTATAAACCAGTGCTACCTGAGGAAGCAAAGCTAGAAAAGCTTGAGAAAGAAGTATTGCAGAGATTTCCTATCCGAGCCATTTTGACTCCAAGGAATTTCTGGAAAATGGAGGAACAAGGAGGAAATACAGGTCCTTTTATCCTTTAAAAGGCAGAGGGGAAACCTTCTTTATCTGTCGCGTGTCCCCCAGCTCTTGCACAGTTACAGCTCCCCTTGCTGTTTCAGCCTACTTTAACTCCTCTTTGAAGACAAGGCTAAGGAGACATCCAATGGATGGGCCATGGAGCTTCCCTCTTGTTAAATGTCTCTTGCTGTTGTGTGAGTATGTAAGATCACGTACTCCTTTGGTGCCGCATAAATAACACTCAGCTACTTTCTGAAACACTCACCATAGCGTTTTTCCTTCTCCTTGTTTGTAATTCTGCTGCTGCTGTTTGTGTGATTTATAGAGGTTGTTTTTATTCCTCAGAGCTTTCAGTGCAATTAAAGAAAATAAAGAGTGAATGCTCAAGTAGTTGAGAAGAATGGAAGATGTAAAAGATGGACAGAAATGCAGAGGTACCATGAATTACTCCTAAAGAGGAAAGAATAAAATACAGCTTGTCCGCAACATGCTCTAACAGGCACAATTCTAGATTCAGTTTGTGACAAATCATAATATGGTTTAGAAGGGAGAGAGACAGTACCTTCTAAACAATATAAACATCTAGTTTAAGAAAATAGCAATCCCTCGTCTATTGTGAACTTCAGCGCCTTGCTCTATTTATAATATGCAGTTGTTCCAATAGGTTGGTAAACTGTGATACATTTTACTTGCACTGACCACTTGCATGCCAGGATTTTTCACACCCAAGAGGGAATAAAAACCCGAAACACCCAAACAGGTTCTGTTTGGGGATTTTAATTGTTTCATCTTGACCTTTGCCTGTACATATGTGTGCCTAAGTGCACAAACACACCATATCTAACCTTTAAGCAAGAAGTGAACACACTGGCTACAGGCTCTGTCCTCATTTTTACCTTGTTAACCTCAGTTGAAGTTGTTGGAACTTGCTGAGGTTACTAATGCAGGTCCATACCTAAGCCACCCGACTTCTTCACCCTCAGATTCACATCCCTTCCCATCTGCTCTGCATTTCAAAATCCAAAATTAAGCAAGCCAGCAGTAGATGTGCACATTGACATGCACTAACCCTGAAATGGCTATTGCCTTCTGCTTTGTAGTTTCCTTGTTGCCCAACAGCTCTGTCACTAGCCTTTTTCTTCCGGAACACCACTGTTTTTTCAGTACAATCTCTCAGAGAAAAAAGAACTGGGTGGAATCTCAATAACATCCTTAATAATGGAGTTATCAGGCTTTTTTTTTTTTTTTTTAAGGTATGGTAAGACACAACCCTAGATGACACACACCCAATAAATGGGCAAAAATTTGCTAATCCTTGTTCTGTATTACACACCCATTGAACATTTTGGGTGGAGAAGCTCCAAGGTCAAGCTCAGTTCTTTAAAAATATTTCCATTTCTACATCGTATACAGATGAGAAGGTAAAATGTCACAATCTTTAAATCTCAGTAGCCTTTTCTATTTCTATTGCAACTGTAACTAAATTTCCCAGAAGATATCTGTGTTTCACTGTGTGAGAGATTGTACCAGTGGTAAAATTTAATATATCCCTCTTGTTGCAGATCACAAGGTTTGCTTAATTTGCTATTTGTTGCTTGTCTATACAGGGTCATATTGTACACTTAACAGCCAGCTGCAGGGCTAACTGAGGTGGGTGGTGAGGGTCTCTCCGCCGTACTACTTCTGCCTCTATCTGTGTTTGATTCAGGTTTTTTCTGCATCAATTTTTAGACCATTTCTCATCTAAACCATGAAACATTCAGTTGCTGTGAACTGAATTCACACGTTCAAATACAAGTTTCTCAGCATACAACTTTGCCATTTCTGCCAATGGTTTTACTCACTGCTTAAGGGATTTTTAACACCAGCATGAGCGAAGCAGAAGCCACAAGGCAACATTAAACAAGTTCTGCATGTGTCCAAGCCAGCATACATGCCAGGCATGCTTTGAAGAGCCACTGCTCTGAAGAAATGCAGTTCAGAGGCTTGCGTTTAGGTGGCTGAAGATCACCACCAGCATGTGGGTCAGCTCAGCCTTACAGCTGACTTGGATCTGTGCATCTGGGCCAGGCAGATCTCATGTGGTTCCTTCCCTGCATTCGTTCCCACAAGTGCACCTGCATTCCCATTGACAGAGCTGTTCAAAGACCCACACTGCAGTAGAAGTTAAGGACAGTCGCCTCCAGTCCAGCCATCACCCTTCTCCCTTCACTTTAAATGCCCACTAAATCTCCTTTCCCACATGCAGAACTTGTCCTACATGCATTCACCTCTCCAGAACAAACGATTTGGAATAAAGGTGCAGTCTTGCAGTAACAATCACGTTAACTATTTATTCTGCTGAGACAAAAGATGAGTCAACAGCTGCTTTTCAAATATGGAAGAACTTCTAGTTTCTACTGCCAAAATTATTTTCTCATCAGGGCTTGTCTTCCACTAAGTGACCTGACCCAAATGTGCTTGTACCTGCAATCAGGTGACTCAAGGTAAAGCATCGACATAGTACTTGACATCATTTGGTGTGTAGGACTTCAGAGAGGAGAAAGATAAAACCAGACACATGATGCTGATAAGAATTTCTTTTTATGTTATTCCAATAAAAAATACATTCATACAGAAATATAACAATCTTGCAAAAAACAATTTCAAATAAAATCTTGTAAAACAAAATTTTTACAAAAATCTTACAAAGAGATTCTTTAGATAACAGGGTGCTTCAAAAACAAAAAAAGAAATTTCACTAATAGAAACTTTTTCTTCTTAAATTTCAAGCAAAAATGTTTTATTTTTTTTTATTTTTCAGCTTGATTGAGGCTCAGTTATCACCTGAACAAAATGTACTTGCTTATTAAGAAAATTACAGGCATTTGACATATGGCACACAGCCCCACCCCATCCACACAAGTCTGATGGTATTTCACAATTGAGACAAGCCAGTGCAAGTTTAATTTTTTTTGTTTGGGGTTGGTTGTTTTTTTTGTTTGGTTTGGTTTTGCTTTTGTTTACTTTCTTGTTTATAAGAATTATGGCTAAGCCAAGGACAATGCAAACAAGGAGTTAAAAACATAACAAAACCCAACCCTAAATAGAAATCTATTTTCTGGGAAATGTTTGTTTTCAGGGAAGAAAAAAAAAGTGCATTTTCAGGCAATTTAAACCAAAAATGAAATGAGAATGATTTAAGCCCGTGTGTTCCTTAGAACCAGATCACTTGCATATACTTTTTTTTTTAAACGACTTATCTACATACATTTCCAGGAAGGTATACCAAAATATTAGCATAGTAAGCAAGACCAATAATAAATAGAAAAAGAAACAGGTCACATGTTTCATTGCAGCGACTGTAGTGAGCTGGTTTAAAAAAAAAAAAAATACTGCTTTTGGACAGACTATTTCTACTCTAGGAAAAAACAGTCTTTATTTTAGCTGAACTATGTAAAATTAGAGCTCAACCACCACAACGACTAGCTCACTCACAGGTCCTCCAGCAAGCTGGAAGGCCAAAACCCGAGTGTACTTCATCTGCACACAGCTAATATTCTTTTAGCATGCCAATATTCGGTTCATATCATTCTTAAATGGCCACAGATACGCTATTCCAGACAACCTAATAACTACAAAACACAGTCAGCAGTCTGAGAAGGACTGAATGCCAACAAAGCCTTTAGCATACCATTAAGCTAAAGGTAAAGCCTCTAAAAATGCTAGATTTTAATTAACTGTATCTTTCATTTCTTTGTCTCCTTTATGACCGTATTGCGGGGGGGGCGGGGAGAGGGAATATTTTGATGGGCTGTGGCATTTCCTAGCTATGTGTTCTATTTTTTTTCCTTTTAAAAAAAATATTTATATATTATCTATATATATACACACATACACAGACTGTACACACAAATATACATACACAATTATTTTTCTGCCCACTTTTAAAAAAAAAGTAATATAGTTTCTTTCTGTATGACCAACAGATAGCTAGATATATAGATGTGAAACTTGTGCCTTTTAAGCAAATACATCTTTTAATACTTCTGTATCTTTAATATGTATGAAAACTTGACATATTAAGTACAGTTGGGGTGTGTATATACACAGTTGTTGTGCAAGGTCAATATAAAAAAAGTCTCAAGGTGGCAGAACTGGTCAGGTATTCAATTGGCATATGCATTATACTGTAACACAGTCAAATTGTCTAAGTTAAACAAATACTGTACTGACATGAATGACTTTTCTCTATATTTGTCTTTGTGAAGGAGGACCCTGGAAGTAACCTTTTTTTCCCCTCATATTATACATTTGATACAGTACAATGCCAGGTGAAAAGAGAGCCTTAATAAAGCATGCATCACCCATACCCCTGTATAAGACCCCCTACAAGAGAAGGTCACTTGCATAAGGCACCATTATTAAGGTCAACAGTGCATTAACAGCTAGAAAACCAGAAGTTAGTCCTCAAGGCATAAATAAGAGAAAAATTAGCTGCATGAGAAAAATCAGTTTCTAACCAATAGTGGTTTTATCCACCCAACAGAAAAAATTATTCATGTTCCATACATTATGTAACATTAGACCAATTGTATTTTAGCTGCTCTTAACTGGAATCAAAACTGCAGTCCTGATTAAAGAATGGAAAAGCATATAGTTCCCTAGAACCATGCAATAACCTTTGTATTATAATGAAAAGTTATAGTTGTGTTACATTTGTAAATACACAGCTTATACAATGGATTACAAATGAGCTCTGTAGCAAGTAAAACAAGCTACTTGACACATTGCACGTTTAATAGCTGCACCAGACACCTAAAGCTCCTCTCACACAGGAACAGGGAGGTCCCCCATCTCCATTCTGGCATCCTGACTCTTTTTACTCCCCCCCTCTCCCCTCTCCGTTTTCCCTCTAAAAAGGTGCAGACACCCCTCCCCCCACCCCTTGGAAATGATTGGTGGTTGTCCCATCTCACGAGATATTCCTCACATACAAGACATTCAGACTATTTTTTTTCTCTTACAGTTATAAAACAACCACAAGAAAAAAAATGTGCCTCAGCATACAGTCATCAAGAGATCCTCATCGCATACAGTCGCCCAATCATTAACATTCTCAGTGCACATGCTCACGGCAAAGGCTTAGGAGCCACTCAGAAGGTTAGATACCAGTGTATGAGTCCAGGAAACCCCAAACATCACGCACCGCGGTTGCTATGCCGTTTCTTACATGACTTATTAGCCCTCAAAAGACCTTCAAGGAAGTGAGGTCCTGGAGGCAACTGGGTAGGGTGCAAAATGGCATGCTTTGGCTGGAACACGCATCCCTCCACTCAAGGCTCTTCAACCTTGACGCCTCTTAGCCCGCAGGATTCACCTCTTGACCCATTCAGAGGTGTCTCTTCATGTGAAGGGCCAGGTGGTCAGACCTGGAAAAACACCTGCAAGGCAAGAGTCAGGTTGCGCATTAGCCCATGGCTGCTGGCACGCACGACGCGACGCGATACGCGTGGCTGAGGCACTCCCCCCTTGCTGGTGGAGGAGGGATCGTGCGTGCCCTGGATACGTGGGAGCACTCAGAGTGTCCGTGGGCCCTGGGTGGTAACACTAGGGACTTCTGGACACTCAACTGCAAAGTCAGGCTACAAACCATATCCCAACGACTAGAAAAACCGAAGGATTTTTCCAGTCTAAATACAGAATAATTCCTTAAAAATACCAGACACAGTTGCATTCCTAATTGGTTCCTTCACAAGTGAAAAGCAGTCGAGACTCACTTTCCAATGAGCATTAAAATAACTATTTAAAAAGGTGCATTTCAGTCACATACCTGTCACAGTGACTACATTTAAAAGGCTTGGCACCAGTGTGCTTTCTGAAGTGTCTGGTTAATTCATCACTTCTTGCAAAACGCCACTCACACCCTTCCCATGAACATCTGTAAGGCTTTTCCCCTACAAAGAAAGCAAATTACATGTTAGTCATGACTCCATTCAAAGAAAGATAGGTGCTACCCCATTCATTTTCTATGTAAACCTCCTCCACCCCCCAAAGACAGCTGATTTAACCTATCTGAACACTTCAGAACATGTAGGCAAAGGCAGCTTACAAAATTCAACCACATGATTCCTACCTACCTATTTTGCTGCAACAGCACATCAAATAATCTCACTTCTTATTATTAAAAAAAAAACAAAACCAAAAAAACCCCGCGATTAAACAGGCTCACTGGAAACAAAGAAATCCAGCTTTCTACCATTCCTGTTCATCCATAATGGCAGGCTTACTCCCAAACAGGTATCATTCGCCTCATGAAGGTGATTAAAGACAGCACAGCTAGTCTCCAAAATGCAGTTAGGCTACTGTATTGCATCAAAGTCCTCTGTCACTCGCTCATCTGCATAACATGCAACCTCCTTTCTGCTGAGCCACATATTCTTGGAAAAGCCTGCACGCCACTTTGAACACTGCTATTTCAGCATTCAAGAAATACCACTTCCATTCACAGGAACATTCTCAGCCAGACAGCACCAGGACAACAGTTCTGCAATACTTCTGAGGCCGGCAGCTATTTATGTCTGCGCAACCACCATGGTTTCAGTGGAAGTTGTTCTTTCCTCTTGAAATAATCTTGTTTCATCTGACTTCTGCATGACAACGGGAGCATCCGAGCTTGCTCAGACTTCCCATAAAAGCCACAAAATGCTGAGCTCATGAGTCAAAATAGGATCTTTTCCCTGAATTCTCTTTCCACATCTTGGGGGGGAAAAAAACCCTATATAGGTCTCACGATTGGTACACCAAGAAAGCCAGGCCAATTCCTCATGTTAAGCAATGAGTATTGAGTCAAGGCACAGCTCTACGTATCTAACCGCTGTCATAAAGAGATGTCAAATAATAATGCTCAAACAAGCAAATCAGCACGCTACTTCAACCATAAAATATTTATAAAAGCCCTGAAGTGTCTGTCTTCCTCACTTTCTTTCCCAGTAACGCATGAGATTGCTATTTTTAGTTCAGGTTCTGTAACAATAAAATACTGTTGCTCAGTATTTTGGTATGAAATTACACAGGAAATCAAGACATTTTGAAGTCCAACTAGGCAGATACATTCAAAGGACTACAACATGCTGTGGCTTTCCAAGATTTTTGCCGATAACGATGGCACACAAAACTGCTATATGATTTAAAAGTATAGCTGTAGTTCATATAAACAGGGCCTCGGGATGTCTAGTTGAATAGACCTGATGTAGACCAAACCATGAAAACAAGCTCTTACAGTGTTTAGCGATCAGACAGATTTTGGGGTATGACGTTTGTTGTTTTGTAAGAAAGTCTCCACTCGCTTTTGCTTTAGAAGTAAATATCAGCAAAGGTCTACCGTCTGGTTTGGCTAGACCTTTGCTCCTGGAGACTGCATGCCACTGCAGCTTCCCAACTATTGCCTATTTAGATGAGTGGCTCCTATTTGCTATGACAGCAGACTAGTCTACCACCAACTATCTTGGCTTCAGCTCACTTATGAAGAGAATGAGGAAGTGATGTTGTCCATGCTGGTAAGCCTCTACTACTGTTACATCATCTCTCCAAACCTGGGTTCCCACCCAGCAATTGTGTAATACTGTGACACCACCACCATCAGGGGTATTCCCTACAGTACTTGCCAACTCTTAATAAGCATACGGTTACTAACCTGTATGAGTGCGCTGATGTGCTTTCAGATGTGAACTTTTGGTGTAAACTTTCCTGCAACCATTAAAATGACACCTGTGAACACGCCTTCTGCCATCTGGCGAGGTGTCACCATTGGCGGGTGTACCTTTTTCTGCAGTCTTTCCAGCGGTACCGGTACGAATTTTCCCCGGTGAATGCAACTCACCCGGCGTACAATTCCATAGCTGGGAAGAAGGCTCCTTGCTCAGCTCAGGAGACGAAGGGGGAGTGGAAGTGACAGATGAACTCAAGTTTCCTGAACTGGCTAAAACATCGCTTATAGGGTCAGAGGTAAACTTTGTCGTGGGCGAGAGCTCCTCAGAGCTGTCTGAAGATTCGCTGCTCACGTCAGAATTCAAACTGTTGGTCTCTAAGTTCTGACTAGTAAGACTGTCCTCTTTTGGGACACATGTGTTCTTCAGTTCAGATTCCTCCTTTTTCTCACGTGCCAGAATAATTTTGGTCCAGAGATCCTCTTGGCTATCAAATTTGATTTCAGATGCAGAAACGTAACAGGGTTCACTTTGAAGATACCGTTCCAGCTCCAAACATGTCTAGGTGAAAGAGAAGGAAGAAAAAAGAGAAAAGTTACCAGCCTGTTTAAAAATAAACCCAATTGTATTTTACACTTCAAAAAGCATGCAGGAATGTAGTATGTTCGATTTGAGGTTTCTAGGTTCAAAACAAATTAAAGGCTCCTCCAGCCGTAACTAGGTGACTGTTACAATGAAAAGAAATCTGTGTTTTGAGACCTGGGCAGGAGTTCAAACACACAGCTGAAGGTGCAAGTCAGCTTTGGTTTCCAAAATAGCATTCTAGTGAGTCAGTCAAATTATCATCACTCTCATCATAAAATCTGTGTTTTCAGTAGGCTGACATTGAAAAGGACCATAGAGAACCACAACAAATAATTACACTTCGCTCTCGCGCCTCGTCTAATTTCAAGTTGTTTTGTAGCTCTCTCTCACACAAACACGAGGCTGAAAGGACCCAGCTGAACACAATGTGCTCTGACACGCAGTTAAAACCCAAACGCTGTGTCAGAAAACAAAGCCACATTTCAGCATGGCTGCGGAGCTGCTGGCCTGTCTTCTGGGGACATCAATGGAGCAGCAGACATCCTCCCATTTCCTGTGCATGAGAACGCAGCACACTCGACTTTCAAAGAATGTCATTTCCAAGCGCACTGGCATGCACACCACATAACTCAAACTGCTCCCATGCGTGTTCGAAGGAATATGGGCAACGTCAACAACAGAGAGGAGGGGAGAAAAAAAGTTCCCAAATAGAAATGTCCTGTTCTATAGGATGCAAAACGGGAAATTACTCTGAGGTCCTGCTGGGAGTCCCACAATGAACAAGAACTTTATCTACTGGCCAAGAGTGCAACTGTATGAGTCATCTCTCTCTTTTCTTTCACGCAATGCCAAAGGAGATTTCCTTTTAAAACCCTGACCATCTGCCAAGAAAGTACTCTGTTCAAATAGACATGCAACAGTACATGGACAACTTCCCCCCCCTCCCCGGAACCACATTCCCCTCCATGAAATGAAACAAAACAAAAAACAAAACCACCCTACATGGGTGAAGCTGCAGTTTTCAATTTCAATTCACCCTGCTGACTTTCTAGCCATTTTTAGAGAACAAACAATTTAAAAAAAAAAAAAAAAAAAAAAAAGAAGGGTATGAACTGTTATGGCAACAAGCTGATGTTTTGGGGTTATTCTTTCCACTATAGGAAACAATCCATATGGAAGCTTTAGACAGAAAATGGACACACCAAGTTTCCATACCAAACTCTACTCATCTTAGCAAGATCATCTCTTCCATGCCCGGTAGCAAAACCCGATCCCAAATACCACACATTCCCCTCACAGCCCCCTCCCATCTGTCCAAGAGCGGAGCCGCCATGGGAACAGCCTCCTTTCTCCCCCAGCACTGCTCAAGTAAACTGGGTCACATGCTCTGGCCAGGCTAGGAGTGTGGGCAAAAACGGGGGGGGTGGGGGGGACGGACACGACCCTAAAAAAGCAAAAAACAAAACAAAACGCAAAAGCAACACCACCACTGCACACAATATTTATGTACTTGTCTATAATTAGGTAACCGGGTTGCAATGCACGTTGAAAACAAAACAGGTTTCGACAGGGACAACACAATAGTGTCTTGATTGCCCATGAAAACAGGTTAAAAAAAAAAAAAAAGCATTTATTAAGCTCTTGTTAAACTTTCATATTCCCGGCTATTTTAAATTCCTCATTAGATAAGATTAGTAATGGGGACCGGAGCGAAGCTCCCTCCGAGTTTAAATGCCTCTGAAGGCTACCGGGAGCGAGGGCTGGCCCCTCGCCAAAAGCCCAAATGCCTGAAGGAAACTACTTAGCTCCATTTCAATCACGTACTATGAAGCTGCCTCTGTGAAAGGGGAAAGGGGGGGGGGGGGGGGGGCAGAAAAAAAAAAAAAGGCATTGCACACAATTAGTAGGCATATGAAGGTTGTAACGCTTTGCGTTTTAACGTCCTCGGAAAGGCTCCTTTGCCCTTCTGGAAAGGCTGCAGGTATGTGATGGGGTCGGCGGGCTGCGCAGCCCCCGGACGGGGAGCGGGGCCAGCGGCCCGGGCCCCCCCGCCCCAGTCGGGGCGCATGTCACCGGCACCGCGGTCCTGGACCCCGCGGCTCGGCGCGAATTAAGGAAGGGAGGAAAGAAAGAAAATAAAACCAACAAAATATGTCCATTAAAGGGAAGGAGCCGCCGTTCTTCCTCCTTCCCGACCAAGGCAATTAGCACAAGGGGATCGCTGTCATATGACTGACAACGCACGGACTCCGCAAGGCTCCCTGCGCCGGGAAGCAGCTACATTATAGACGTATAGGCATGCACGCACAGAGATATGTGTATACACACTCCTTTAGGAGCTTCTTTCCCCCCTCACTGCCAGGCGACAAAAAAACACCAAAACCCAACACCCCCCAAACTTCAAAAAAAACCCCAGCAACAACATGGCACTGCAAGGGGCGAAAAGCAGCCCCTGGCCAGGCAGGGAGCTCGGATGACAAGACCCGGCAGTGGAGTTTGGACCTGGTACGAGCGCAAAACTTTTGCCAGGACTCGGTGAGGCGCAGGCGGCAGCGGAGCGCCGGGCTCCGTGCTGCTGCCGGAGCGGAGCGGGGCCGCCGGGCTGACAGCCCCCGCGGGCAGCGTCGGGGCGCCCGGCGCGGACGGGCGGGATGCGCAGCTCCTCACGTTCACCTCGGGACTCTTCCCCTCGAAAAGCCGTCTCATTTAAAGCCGAAACACCTGCTTCAAAACAGCTCTACGCATTCGTGTTTAATTCTCCCCAAACTCGTTGCTGACACGGGTTGGTTGTTTGTTTTTCCTTTTTTTTTTTTTTTTTAAATCCGCTCATCCTTTAATACGGCTTTAAAAAAAAAAAAAAAGGCAAAAACAACAAGAAAAAAAACCCACGACAATAACAACAACAACATTGACATCCTCGTTTACCTGTTGCCAATATTCCTCCAGGGACGGCAAGGCTGAGAAGTAACCCGTGTCGTGCACAATCTGGAGTTCCTGGAAGATGCTGCACATTGGGAGAACATCCATGTCTCAAGTTGCAACAACAAAGTCAGTGCTGGTTACCAAAAATACAGATGCCTCCTTTATGTGCAGGGGTTGAGGGGTGTGTGCGGGGGGGTGTCAAACCTCTGCTCTCAGTTTCCAAGCCCCCCCCCCCTTCCTCCAGAGAAGAAAAAAACAAAAATTTGTATATATGGAGAGATCTAATAATTCCGTGAGAAGCTTAGGGAGGAAAAAAGACCCAAAGTTTCATGCAAAGTTTAATTGCACAGCAAGGCAGGACGTCTCCCGAGGCGGCCGCGGCGGCTCTCCCCTCCCGCGGCCAGCGGAGGACACTTGCGCAGGAGCGGACCCAATATTTGCAAACACGGCGCTGACTGCAAATGTAACCCCCTGCAAAACTTCCCTATTCAAAGCTCTGCCCGGCCGCGCCGCCGCCCCCGCCCCCCGCGCCCTCCCCCGCCCCGCGTGATCCCATTACGCCGCCTGCCGCCGCGGCCCAATCTCCGCCACGCACTCCGCGCCCCGCGTGCCAATGATGTCAGAGCCGCCCAATCGCCGCGCGGCAGGCATCGCGGCTCCTCCTGGCGTGACCGAGCCTGGCCGTGACGGCTCCCGCCATTGGTCCGATTCGAAATTCGCTCCCTCCTGATTGGCGAGCTCGGCGGCAGGCTATTTTTAGCAGGGTATATAAAGCCGGGAAGCGGCCGCTTTTTCGGAAGGGGAGGTGTGTGCTTGTGAGGCGGCCGCGCGAGAGGCAGGGAGCGAGCCGCGCGGGGGAGGGGAGCGGCGCGGCGCACAGCGGCGCTGCCAGTGGCGGGCGCGGAGGGCGCTGCGGAGCCGCCCGCGCCGTGAGGCGGCCGCTGCGAGGGGGCGGCGGGAGGCGGGCGGCGGCCCCGCGGCGGGCGTCCTGTCTCACCGCGGCGGGCCGGGGGAAGCCGTGAACGCCACGGCACGTTCCCTGCGAGGCTGCAGGGCCAGGTGTACGTGCGCGGTGGGTGTCCTGGGTTGTGCTGTCCCGGTGTGCAGGAGGCCAAGAAGTTACTTTCTTTCCTTGGTCCTTCGGGGGACAGCCGAGGCCCTCGTTGGCACCTCAGTGGGAGAGTAGGCAGTCGAAGCAGGGCTGGGTGACTGTCCTAACGGGGCCTGCATGGACAGCTCCCCTCCCTGGGGATGCGTACGGTGGTGGGTGGCTCCTGGCCTGCACCATCGGGCAGCGCTTCTCCAGGAAAAAGTTCACTCTTGGGGCCTGCTTTCTACCTAAGCACAGATACTTATTTATGTGTCAGTATCTGAGCACCAGCCCTTTTTAGACCTATCAATGTTAGGAATGTCTTAATGTAATTTAAGAAAATGCGGTGGTTAGCTTTCCAAAGGAGTGTCCAGCACATGGAACAAACATTCCTAATGTGTTTCTTTTATTAAAGGACTTCTAATTTTCCACTGATGTTTCCATCATAATGTCTTTTCTGTTATTTCCATTTCCCCACTTTTCTCTGTATCTGTTGCTAGTTACCTACACATGGTAACTAAAGTCTTTAATGTGTGTTTCTTTAGCCTACTGTCTTCTGTGAGCTAGTGACCGCACGTGTAATAATGTTGGTCTAGCTTTCCACCCCTTAGCTCCTCATGAGCTATTAATATGGTAATTCTATAAACAAAACAACTGGTGTTCATGGTTGGGTTTTCCTGTGTCTATTAAAAAAAAAAAAAGCTGAAGGTCAACTAGAGCATTATTTTGTGTTTAGAAAAAGAAGCCGATGCTGAAGACTTGAGACTTCTAAATCTGGAGAACTAAGCTCACTTGGTTTAGTCAGTAATTCTTGGCTTCACGTGGTCAAACACATAAATACATACCCAAAATTGCCTTGCGGATAGGAGATAGTGCAGGTGGGTTTGTGTCTACTTGTGGGCAAAACTAGGTCTGCCAAAGAAAAATGCAGAAGAGAAATATAAAAAGCCCTTATAAGTCAATGAATTACATGCCTTACTTGAGCCTACTTTTAAGAGTTAAATATTTTGTGGCCTGAAATGTGGTGTGGGCTCCAGTCAAATATAACCTGGTACATAACTGTGGAGATCCTTAGTATTTAACTGACCCACTCCCTCTTTGGAGTAGATTTTATTTTCAAACATAGTGACAGTAAACGCAACTGTCCACTCTTTCTGTTTTACACTTGCCCCTTTTCAGCTGTGTTCCATGTAAAAGAGGTCTGGGCTTGCCAGAGTCTGGATGAAATTTATAGTGCCCATGTGGAGTTTGAAGCATAAGGGTCTTATTTTGTATGGTTATCTTCAGACGCACAGTATCTCCCAGGGAAGGACAGCTGGGGATAGGAGATGTAAATTGATAGAGATGCAATATTAAAAAGAAGAAGAAAGGTCCTTTAATAAAACGCATTTTGAGTTGACAAGTAAGGTTTTCTGCACTTCTGCCAGTCTGTGATTGGTTGAGCGGGATGAAGATTATTGCTGTAGGAAAAAATAAACCAAATCAAAGAAAACCGTGGCACAGGTGTGACTACGGTGCAGTAACAGCTGTTTAACTTGTATCCTGGATAGGTGCTGGCTTTGATTAGGCTATTATCAATGGGCATTTAAAAGAAAATTGACATAAGTGTCACTGGACGTGTTAGTTCTAGGTTGCGACAGCATTAACAAATTCTAAGCTTAAGTAACAAAAAGCATCATTGGAACTAAAGGTCAATCCCAGATAAGAAAGAATGGGTAAGTCTGTAGAGCGAAGTAAACAGATGTAGTGTTTTTACCCAGTATATATTTAATCAGGAATTAAAATGAAACGGTGAGTCAATAACATGCTGTGGTTTAGGTGGCTGTTCCGTGGAACGCAAGCTGAAAGGAAAGTACTGGCACTGATAGCAGCCAGGTGGAATAAAGGCATGGCGTGCGAGTTGAAGGGAATTTATTGTTGTCTATGGAGGATAATAAACATTAGGATGAATTTTTGTAGACCCCAAAATGAATGAAAATGAAAAAATGAACTAGTGGAGATTCTTGAAAATATGATTTAGTCCCTAATGACATTCTTCAAGCTATACATAGTAGTAAAGTTTCAAATACCCATTTTATATCACTGGGATTTTTTTAATCATGCACTAGTGTGGAATTTACCTTTAAAGCCTTAAATGAAAACATGTTATAACTTAAAACAAACAAACAAACAAACCAACCAAAATCAGTCAGTCCCTTGGAACTACACAACTTTATTTAGATGTGCCAACCAGAGACGGAGACCACCTGATTTAGAGCAGAAGCCTCTTCATTTATGGTAGCAGTGAAGGGTGCTGAAACATGTGTACTGAATGGGCAGTGCTAATGGCTAGGGAAGGAATACAGCTGCTGGGTTCCTCGCATAAATTTCTTGTGACTGCCGTGTAGCTAATTCAGTATGTATGCCCTTGATTATGTAGAGGTAGTCACAGATTTACTTCCCATCCTGTAAATGTTTGGTGCATTTTTAACTCAGTATGATCTAGGTCATTTATAAAAGTAGCAAAAATTAGTACAAATTATATAGGGTTACTCCGAATGTTGGTGCTCTGCCTGCAGTTGTACAACGGCTTGTAAGGAGGACTGTCCACAATTTAGGATAATCAGCCAATTTACCCCTTTAAGGCTGCTGATTTACAAATATGTGCAGCTAAAAAAGCCCCGTGTGCTTTAATTTTTTTGTTGTTGTTGTTCATTAATTTTAATAAGGTTCTGTCTAGAAAAGCTATATTGCCACATTAAATGCCCCACCACTTCTCCGTAGTAACTGCTTTTGTCAGGGATGCTGGACTGTTCCTGGAAAATCTGCTCTCCGGCATAGCGGGTGACAGACGGTGTTTTCCAGGTAGGCTGAGCTCCACATGAGGCAGGGGGAGCACCTGTTCTGTTCTTAGAATATTCATGCATTTATAGAGGACACATTAACTTGCTCTGCACTGTATTCACTGCTGAGAGTACGAAGAGGAGAAAACCTCCTGAAAACGGTTCACAGCCAGATGCAGGAAGGTTAGATGAAATGGGCAGGAATCAATAGCTTGTGGTTTGATTAGGATAAATGGACTTTATTTGGGGAAAAAGAGAGAGAGAGAGTGTCAAGTGCATGAAAGCATTGTTGGATAGCAGAGAACGCTACTTTAAATGATCTGCTTCCGAGGTGGTAAGTTGCTAAATCGAAAACTAGCATGCAGTGCGATTCTACCGTAGATAAAGTAAATGCTCTTTGAGGATATATAAATAGAACTGTTATGAGTAGTGTCCTGGTTTCTACGCAAGCAAGTGGGGTGATTCCTGATCTGTCACTCTGGCAAAATTAGAGAATTACACTTCAGACCATAAGCTAGCCTAAGACAGAATGAAAGGTAAAAGAACTAAAAAAGAAATAATGACAAAAATACGCTAAGCAAGAATTTAGTTAAATGTGACCCGAACTTGTTCAGCAGATACAGAAAACAGTTAGGAGAGGTGATGCGTTGCCCTACAAATACTGGTAAACAATTAACCAGAATGGAAGGAAAAAACTGTTGTCATTAGCTAATGTGAACAGAACTTGAACCAATGACCCACAGCTGAATCAAAGGGAAGTGTTGTGGGTTTGGTGTTTTTTTTTTTCCCTTACTCTTCAGACCAAACCCGGAGCTATGTAATTTCTACAGTTTACCTGTTACGGAGCCTTGGAGTTCATGCTTTTAAGCTCTTGTTTTCACTTTGATACTCCCAGACGTGCTTAAACAGTCAGTGAGATGGTAGCACTGGTCTGTGATCCCCATCAGCACCCACAAACAGCATTACAACAAAAGGTATCAACAGACAATCCTTTTTCAGGCAGATGTACTATATAATGTCTTTCTTCAGTCTGTGTAGCCTCACCTTGAAGGCAGTTACATTGGAAAGATGATTCTGTCTCTGGGTGCTGTAATTACAAGTGATGATCCTCTAATTCCCAGCCTATTTGCAACCAGTTTATAATACCTGTTTCATCTTGTGCCGGTGTTGTCTTTCTGCTTTAAATAGATCTTTTTCCTCCCTGATGCTTAGCTGCTGGACATACTTACGAACAAAACATATATTCACTTTCAGCTTTTTCTTGGGTGACTGTATTAGCAAAAAATTAGACCTTACTTCCACAAGAGGCTCAGCTGAACCGTCCACTTAATAGTACACAAGAGTACTATTAGTAGTTATGAGTCCTAACTGAACAGGTGTTTCATAGTTTCTAATACAGAAAATATCATGTAGGGGTTTTAAAAGTATTTAAAAGCACTCACCCTATACAGAGTAAATCAAAACCACACTTCAAAAAGCTAACAATTTTCATTTTTGTGGTATCTGAACTTCAGGATAAATACTTTTCTAGGAGTGCATAAAGTATTCCGTGATTATTTAGAAGACCTGCATCTCTATCCTTAAGGAGAGGAAAAAAAAAAAAAAAAAAGACAGTGGCCTTCCAAACCTTTCTTTCTAAATACAAGTAATAAATAAAAAGCACACTTTCTTTGCAAAGAGTGTTTAGGAAAGATGGAGTTTAGGGTAAGCATCCTCATAAGAAATGGCAGATATAAGCAACTGAGACTTGTCTGATGCTATATTACTTGGCTGCTTTTAGGAAGTTTACTGACTGCTTCCCCAGGTGGAGGAGCATAAATTACTGTGATTAATGGTGAAAAAAGCAGCTTGAGCTAAGAAAAAAGAAACAAACAATCCTGTGTTTCCGGGCATTTTATCATTTTCATATGACCATTTCTTCCTTTTTGCCATTGCTAATTAGTGACCATTATTTAACAGTGTATTAAGCTGTGAAGCTTAATTCAGACCAATTTGGAAACTCTGAGAAAAGGAACCCAAGATGAACCAATCATTTTGTGGAGCGAGAGACTGAAGGACTAATGATTGTTAGAAATAGCCGGACCGTCTCACTAGCTGCTTGTGAGGCTTAGTAAACATGTATAGAATTAGACTGTAACTGCAAACTTTCACGGAAGAATGCAAAGAAGTCTTTCTAACCAGTGATGCCAATTAGACATAGGGCTGGCTTGCTTGGAGTCGTTGTGAAACTGCCTTTTCTGGGAATTAGTCATGGCAAGACTAGACAAGGAGTTGTGTGGAAATTGCAGCCAGGAGCAGCAGACCTTTGCTTGGAACGAACTGCGTGGCCCAGGATATCTTTCCAACTGCTAACATCTTTGCTCAGACTTCGGGTGAAGCGCGTTATGTGGGTTGCAGGTTTTGTAATCATCGTACCCCTTTTGGTGGTGCCTGGGAGGAAAAAAACCCTGCCTAACTGTTGCTGCAACAGGGAACTTTCCTGCAACAGGGAAGTTTCCTATTAATAGGGCATGGGATGAGCCTTTTGGCCCTTGCATTGCAGCTTGTTTGTTTGGTGCTGTGGCACAGGAGAATGATCTAATTGTGCATCTTGTTATGAGAAGTGGGAGTCAGTGCTGATTCCCTCCCCGCGCCCCCCCCCCCCCCCCCCCGCCCACCTGCATTAACATAAGCTGCAAAATTAGATGATGGTGTCTGACATACATATGGCCATACGTATGTACTCGAGAGCAAAATGAACTGTGGCCTTCTTTGGGACACAAGGAAATAAACATAGTCATTAAAGAGTCAGCACCGTTGCCACCTAGTGAACCTTTACTCACTGTTCCCACCTATTGTTATTTGAAATATCCCATTTCCTGTTTTCAGTAGCTGTTGCCAATGGGCAGGATTCAGATCTCATTCACATCAGTGTGACTCTGGTAGCTTCGGACGATCAGAAGGGAAAAGGAAATGAAAAGCAAGGGACTGTGATGAAGTAATCCTGAGTTTCCACTGAAGTGCTCAGGGTTTAGTCCCAGTCAGTGTCAGAACTCAGCCTGGTGCATGGGAAATCAGGGAAATTACTATTTGCTGTGTAAGCCCCAAGACAGACCCCATCAATATACTCACATTATTGTCATTATTGCCAGGATGATAGCAGTAATAAAATAAGGATATTTACTCTCGTAAGTATCTGAGATGAATGGGTATGTATATACATATATATACACATAATAACTAGTTACTCGTTGATTCATGAAAGCTTCTTGGATCCTCACTATGAGACTGCAAAGTTGTAAGAAATATATAAATGACTCTGTAAAAAGAGTATTTTTCCTGTGAGCTTATATTCCAGCCTGGTGAGAAAAAAAGCAACAAAAAAACAGCCTTTGTGCAAAGTGCGGGAGAAAGGATTCATTATCCGAACACTATAATGAAGAAACGCAGAGGTAATTAGAGGATCAGAGCCACAAAAATACCTCTCGACTCATCTTTCTCTGCACATAAATTTATTGGAAATGTAAATGCCTATAAAGCACTGTGAATCCTTGACTACTATTATCGCTGGGACTCAGTTCCCTAACTATACCAAGAGGATACTACTTCCTTTCTTCAGTCTATGCCAAATGTAAGCTTTGGCCCAAAATCACAAAGAGAGATTATGGCAGAGCCAAGAAATGAACTCAGATCTGAGTCCTAATCCAAGCTTGTTATCATAAGCTCATCTTTCATTTGCTTTTGAATAACAACCAAAGTGTTAACCCTATTCCTATACATTTACAACCTGATGGAGTTCTTATCTGTGGTGGTCATGTCATTTCCTGCTGGCAATTTCACAAGCCTTTTAAAGCTTTTTCCCCCTGTGCTTCTCCCCCCCTCCCCCCCCCCCCCAAGATAGGCAGCTTCCTTCAGGTTTCCTCCAGCAAAGCTTACCTGTCTTCTTTAGAGGTGTATGCTGTGTGATTTTCACCTGATGCAGGTATCATCTATTATCATTTTTTAATTACATGATGGTGTTCTTTGTCTTCCTTAACTGTCATTTGTATCTAATCCTTCTCCCTCAAAAATAAATTGACATTTTTTACAAGATATCTTAGAAGATTTTTGCCGGATAAAAATGTTTTGCTTTAAATGAGCACTCTCTGAGTTCAAATGCTCCAGGCAACTTGCTATTTTCAAGGGGCAAACAATTAAGTTAATATGCATACACAAAGCCCAAAAGCATTCTCTTTAGATCTTGTCCATTCTCTTGTAGTTTATGAAATTTATTCATGTGGGGATTTTTTTTAAATCTCATTTGGCATTCATTTGGAAATCATGGATTTCAGAGGCATGATAGAAATCAAAAGTTGTGTTCTTTGAAACAAATACATTGCCTTGTTGGTTTAAATTGAGGGAGAAAATTTTTAGCCAGCTGATATTTTTGGTATCATCTGATTTAATATGAAACCACACTTTTGTTTTATGGAATACTGATGTGCCTTTGAGATAATTGTGCCTTCATGTTGTAAATGTAATTTTAATAGAAGTAAGAAGGGCTCTCTCATTCTTTCTGAATGTCATTGTTAAGAATGTCTTCAGTACAGCAGGATCGTTAAGAGTTTATCTGATTTTTTGGGTCTTGTCCACCTGAAACCTAATCCATCAAAATGAATGTGGAAATAATTTGATCCAAAACATTACACATATGAAAAGAATTAGCCACCCATCCTGCACATGTGAGTTGCTAATCATTTACACAGTGATAACCCAAACTATGCAATAGTCAAGAAAGTCGAAATTCAGTGCCTACAGAAGCAGTCATACTAGGAAACAAAGGAGATTTGTACTTCTGTATTATTATTATTAATTGTTTATGTTGTGACAACGCCTAAATGTAACAGCAATGCTGAACCCCACTGGGTTGTATGTGGCAAGAACACACACTAAATGACAGTCCCCATCCCAAAAAGACTAGTTAAACATGACTTCAATTAGAGCTGATTAGTCCATTTACAGAGTGTACTTCTGCCGTTAACTATTTCAAGATAAATGTATCAAGTGTGACTGCACTTCTACCAGTTGCAGCAACAGCTGATGTCAGGGATGTCTTCAGGGGGAAGGATGTAACATGGCGATTTCCCAGGATTAAGTGGGCTCCCAGCTTGGCTAAGTCATGTATCAGTGGGGACGGAAAGGAGGAGTGAGAAGGCCCTGGTGCTGCAGGGCCTCGCAGGCACGGCACTGCCGCTGGCTGAAGGTCAGGGAAGCTCTGTGTCACTGCGTTGGAACACTTCATTTTTGCTGAGAACTGCTAGACTCCACAGTTGACTTGGAGACCTCATGGTGCTAGCCAAGCTGTAAAGATAGATGCATCCACACAGGCAATCTCTTGCCTGACCAGCTGTTTTTGAAAAAGATAAGACAGACAAAGCAGGGTGAAAGGAAGCTGCAGTGTTCCCAATTTACAGACTAGAAGATCTGAAACACCGAAAGTTTGTCTATGCAGGGAGATTAACATTGCAGTGAGATTCTCAGTGGAAACGTTTCCTGCTAACTGACAAGTAGGATCTGTGTCCAGATGAACAGATGGCTTTTGGTTCACTGTGACTCATTATTGCTACATAGTGAGAATGTCCTCTGAAGTATGAGCTTTGGGGGTTTCTATCCTTTGCTCCTTTGTGCTGTTGCTGGGCCCAAAGCATTGTGGAATTGCTCTCTAGCTTTTGGCTGGTGTTCATAGTATTATTTTTTAGTGATGTAGGCAGCAACTGTTGAAAAGACCATGTTTCTTTTAGGAAGGTTGTCTCATCATTTGAAAGAGGATATGCCTAAACATGATCACAGGGGAGAAGAAGTCATAGGAGGAAAAAGAATAACTGGTCAGGGTGTCATGGAAAGCAGTGTGGGAAGTGAAGTGTGAAAACGTTGGGTATTGTAAGGTGTTCAAAGGGGAGTAAAAACTTCTTATCTGAGTGTTTAAAGACACAAGCACATAATGGTGCATGTGTACAGATAATTAAAATATCATCAATTGCCTGTCTCCATGAACTATAACTCAGAGCATGTGGTGTCTCTGTACATTTGTATCAGCCAGTGCTATAGATGCTGCTTCACAAATTAAAATGACACAAAAATTAAAAAAAAAAAAAATTAAAAAAGGCAATTAAATGTAAATATGGTCTCCTGGAGATTTTTCAGAAATAGACACTCTGCTTGCTCTAGTAAAATTCCTTTTAATCCAGTAGCTTTCAATCTTCCAAAATCCCTGTGGGATGAAAAGATGAGCCTTGTGTCGTGCTTGGAAGGTTAATGAATGTGGACTAGATATAGTTTCAGGGTGAAAGACTTCTTACTGAAAATGTGTTATGGAGAGTGTTTAAAAAGGGGCAGTAGCCTGAGTGCTTCTGTGAGTTGCAACAATAGTTCTACACAGAGATTAAATATGGTTTTTTTATTAGCTACTGCCTATACCATTGAAATATAGTATGGTGGATATCAGCCACAAATACATAGCTCCTGCAAACACTAAACTCAGGTGTAACAAGCTGGCTTCATGAAATCATGCTTTGGCAGAGAGCTGCATTCAGCAGTAGCTCTTGTATCTGAATAATCCTTGGTGTAGGTTCAGATAGAGGGCCTAGCACCGGTAGCTTAAGCTGCACTGTGCCAAAGGGCAGGATCCCTGCAGCAACCTCTTCAACTGGAATTAGTGGTTGTGCTTGTCTCATCAAGGAAAGAGGTCTTTTCCAGAACTGTTATTTAACCCTCAAGGCACATCGCAGGGTCTAATAGTGCCCAGAAACACAAACCACCCATCTCAAACTGTCACCCAAAACAGAGTCCTTTCCAAACCATTCAGTTACTTCCTACAGCCTTTCAGCGTTCCTGTAATCTTTTTTCAGTCTTGAGACACATCCATGTATCCATCATCCATGCTTCAGTCTTTAAATGACATATGGAACGTTCATTTTTGTACCAGGAGGCTGAAGTAGGACAGAGTTAGATAAATACACAATATGTGTAATTCTTTCATCCATCATAATCTCAGTGGATGTACTTTTATTTCAGTACAATTGGAATAGTACAGACCAGTTATAGAAAATCTCTAGAGCAACAATCACTTTGTGAAATTACTTTTCTTGGAAAAATTCAATATGATGGCAACTCTCAGCATGATATTTAACTATTTGTAAAATGCCCTAACCCCTCAAAAGTTCTGTATGTGCCTAACTGCATATGACACTCAGACACGTCTAAAAATGAGTTCCAGCAGAAAAATAAATAGGCTGTCATTGCTTTTTATGTTTGAGAAGATCCTAAAGTGGCAACCAAAGTGCCTCTTCAAGGACTCAAAACCTGGAAGCCCAAGCCCAACAATACTAACACACTTGCAATATAAAAAAAAAATACTGACATTCGGAAGAATATCATTAATTTTAAGAAGCCTGACAAATAATATTTATGATTTATTTAATTCATCTGTTGGATGTTGTTTTCAATACTATGGAAGATCATTGGGAAACTTTTCAGCTTTTAATAGGATCTCAATCAGAGTAAAAATACAGAATTATGATCCTTCTGCTGGCTTCCATAGAGGCTCCTCTGGTGTCCAATTTAGATTTCATTAGACTAACATGATATCATTAATTAGACATTTCACTGATAAGAGAATGGATTTTCTGTTATCAAGAGAAAATCAATAGATTTTCTCAAGGGAACTCTGACGTATCTAATTTTCCTTGACTTCATGAAAATATTTGAATTGATATTGCATGGAGGATTTTTATTAATATTTCCATTCCTGACCTTGGCACAAGAAGTAGGAATGCAGTAATGAAATATACTGATGGCACAAAGCTGGGAGATGTTGTCAATACAGAGATGGATTGTACTGTAATACCACAGAAAAGGAAGTGGTCTTGAGGGTTGGGTAATACCAATGGAAAGAGAAAAAAAAAACCCACCACTATGAAATTTAGGGTCATGCACTTATGTACCAGTCCCAAGGATTTATTTTGCACTGCAGGAGATCATCAACTAGGCTCGACAGAAGAATGAATAGGCCATTTAATCACTGATCATGAGATCACCTGGTCATGAGATCACCTGGTTCAGCAGAGAAATTTCAGCCAGTAGCAGGAAGGTAAATGAAATCGTTGGGTGCAAAAGGCATTTCCAGAGACAGATGCTAGCGTGCAAAGTCCTAAGTTAGATCATGTCTGGAATACCATATCCAGCCATGGTCTTCCATGTTTAGGAAATAGGCAGCATGTGAAAAGTAGCAGAGGAGGGTGGGACTTGGCCTAGAGAACTTTTGCTGTAAGAGAGAGAAAAAAAAAAATTACGCTTATTTAGCCAAAGAGAGGACTGCCGAGAGGGTATGTATTTGTCCTCTGAATGAAGATGAGAAAATATCAGAGAGGAAGTGCTGGTTAATGAATGTGATTGATAGGCAAAAGAAGAGTTGTATAGAAAGTAGTTGTGGAAAGGTCTAGACTGGCAGCTGAGATGTTTCATATTTTTGGTTCAGACTGGGAACAAGGATGTATATTAAATCTCGCAGTAGGGGTAGTGGAACAAAACTCCTGTTAATTTGCAATAAGAAAAGAAGACGGCCCTAATGGATCAAGCCAATGGTACATCAAGTTCAGTATTTTCTGTTCAATCATGATAAAATTTATGCAGAAATGCCAGAAATTCAACTTAAGAACTTGTGGTAATGGAGGACTAGATTTTCATTCTCCCTTAAAAATAATAAGGACAAAACCCCAGTGGCAGTAATTTTATTTGAGGAGAGTGTGTGAGCCTATCTACTTTCTGTGGTCAGCTCCGTTTGTATTCCCTTAGCATTCAGACTTGTTGGGCTAGTGATGTTACATGGTGTGGCTGTGCCTTAAAAAAAATCTGTTTATAGACCTGTTGTCCATGAATTTGCCTAATCCTTGGTTTTGTGTTTGGGTTTTGTTTGTTTGTTTGTTTGGGTTTTTTTAGTGTTATTTTATTGATGGTTGTCTGTTTTCTGTGATAACAGGGGTTTAGGGTCTATATCTTGGTAGGTCCCTTCCAGTCATCTCACATGCTGCAGCTCTGAGCAGGGGAACAAATACCTGTCCTTGCTGCACTCCTGTGATTGCTTGTGTCACCCTTTACATAATGAAAATCCTCAGCTATGTAACTCTTTCAATATTAAGATATGTTTAGCTTCTTAAGACTAAAATATTATGTTTCTGTAGCATAGAAACTAGTATTCTGATTGTATCACATGGTCTTTAGTTATCAAGCAATATTTGAAACAAATATGCATGCATTCACTTTTTAAGATACATAGCAGACATATTTCAGCCTTTAAATAGGCTTTTTGCCTTTTGAAAAGATCACTTGACTAGAGTTGTTAGTTCAGTTCTCACTTTTGAGCTCTATCAAAAAGCAACGACCAGTGGTGATTGCCCAGCATCTGCACATTACACAACACAGAAGAGGAAGGGAAGTTTAAGGTCATTTTCAGTCCTCTGGTTTAAAAGACAGTCAAGATTGTCCTTGCATGAATTTCAGACAGCCGAGCTGGAGGCAGATCTGAGCTGGCACTTACTCACCTCCAACACACCTTAGTCTTTCAGACTCTCTCATGGGAGTGGATATTCCATTGTCTGGCATTTTTTCTTCAACAAGACGGTGATCAGGGTGACTGTTCCACATAATCACTGGCATTTTGCCTGTACCTGCCACGTGTCCTTGGATGTCATATTTCCTGTACAACTTTACTTTTAGAGCCGTGACTCCCATCCTTATTCTTTGTGAGACTGACATAGTCATAAGAACTCAGGAAATGTCTCTCTGGGAACCCCCAAAGAGGCCTGATCTTCACACCCACACACCCCTTTTTTTTTTCTTCACTCATTATTTGCTTAATTTTTCTAAATAAGATTTGCTTTTCTCTTTAGTCTGTAATATGTCACATTCCTCAAACCAAAACTACAAATACTTTCATAGATAGGCAGAAGGGTTGTCTGCATTCGCTTCTGTTAGTAGTTAAATATCTTTTGTTGGAATAGTTTTAACAAGAAGTGTATTGAATTTATTGAACTGATCCACAACTTGCATTTATGGCCATTATAGTGCCTGCTCTGCAGGCTCTTACTCTTCAGAGATGGAAACACATCATTGTTAAGAGCCATGTATGATGATTGCTCATCGTATACATCAAACAGGAAATACGTTTAAACTGCAGAACAAGAAATAGACAACTCAGAAGAGGAATTGGAGCAGAAAAGCCTTTTGCATAAATGATATGATTTTATAGCATTGAGGAAATGTTGGTAATCTGTAGTGATAAGTTTAGAATTAACAAAAAACTGCTAGCATATGATTTTTACTTTTTTTTCTTGAAGACAAAAATTAATAGTTGAAATCCTATTTGTTCTGGCAAAAGATCCTTGTTTACAATTGACATCCAGAGTTACTGGTAGGTGGTGGACTTGTGGCTCATTGGTGAGACAATATTGAAGGAAATTCTAACCTTTTCCAGACATGCACAATCTCAGATCACAGTCATATCAAGAGTTGAGGCATGGGAGGATTTCATGTCTGTAAAATTCAGTTCAATATCATTGACTTTAGTTTGTCAGTCTCATGAAATCTGCATGTAAGCTGCAAAGGCCAAAGAACGTTTCTGAACTTTCAGATTCAACAGTGCAACCTAGCTGTGTCCCAGCTTCTGTGCCCTATCTTAGACTGTATTTTTGCTAGAAAAGAACCTTGGCATGTGGAATAAAGCTGGAAAACCCATGCTACAAAAAGTTCTAGTCAGAATGATCACTAATTGGGAAATGTAGGACACAGAGGAGAGTGAGCTCCTATCTAGCCACCAGGAAGCAGATTACTTGCTTACGGAGATTCGCTTATGACTTTATTGGCTGTGGAAGTCATTAGGGAAGGTAAGACTTAGAGACTGGTAAATCAAGACAAAAAAATCAGGTATTGTAAGTATCCTGAACTGCATACAAAAATATTTACAGAATCACAGAATGGTCCTTACCTCTTGAGATTATCTTGTCCAGCCCCGCTTCTGAAGCAGGATCAGTCAAAGCAGGTTGCACAGGACCATGTCCAGTTGAGTTCTGAGTATCTCCAATGATGAAGACTCAATGACCTCTCTGAGCAACCTATGCCAGTCTTTGAATACCCTTACAATAATAATAATACTAATACTAAAAAGTGTTTTTTATGTTCACTTTGAATTTTGTGGGATTAACTTTGTGCCAAATTTCCTTCTGTCCTGCCTGGATCCCTCTTCTTTTTTCCTTTGTGTCAGGCATTTATACACATGGATGAGATCCTCCTGAGTCTTTTCTTTTCAGGCTGAACAGTCCCAGCTCTCTTGGCATCTCCTCATACAAAAGATGTTCTGGTCCCTAATCATCTTCATGGCCTTGAAACCCAAACACAAAAATTCTGCAAGGCCTGAAAGATTTCTATGAGACCTCTAGGACAGTATGTATTCCATAGTACTTCACTTTAAATTATCAAACAATAATAACAATAAAGACAAACCTGTGAGGGCAATTATAGAGGAAGTACACAACCTTAGTAAAATATCTCAAAACTGCATCTTCATTGGTGTGATAAGCTTGCAATTTCTTGATGATTCATAGAATCACAGATTCATAGAATGGTTTGGGTTGGAAGGGACCTTAAAGATCACCTGGTTCCAACCCCCCTGCCATGGGCAGGGGCACCTTCCACTACACCGGGCTGCTCAAAGCCCCATCCAGCCTGGCCTTGAGCACTGCCAGGGATGGGGCATCCACAGCTTCTCTGGGCAACCTATGCCAGTGCCTCACCATCCTCACAGCAAAGAATTTCTTCCTAATATCTAACCTAAATCTACCCTCTTTCAGTTTGAAGCCATTACTCATCGTCCTATCACTACATGCCCTTGTAAAAAATCCCTCTCCAGCTTTCTTGTAGGCTCCTTTAGGTACTGGAAGGCTGCTATGAGGTCTCCCCAGAGCCTTCTCTTCTCCAGGCTGAACGACCCCAACTCTCTCATCCTGTCTTCATGGGAGAGGTGCTCCAGCCCTCTGATCATCTTCATGGCCCTGATTTGGACTTGCTCCAACAGGTTCATGTCGTTTCATGTTGGTGGCCCCACAGCTGAACACAGCACTCCAGGTGGGGTCTCATGAGAGTGGAGCAGGGGGGCAGAATCACCTCCCTCTACCAGGTGGTCACGCTTCTTTTGGCGCAGCCCAGGATACGGTTGGCTTTCTGGGCTGCAAGGGCACATTGCGGGGTCATGTTGAGCTTCTCATCAACCAGTAGCCCCAAGTCCTCTTCAGGGCTGCTCTCAATCCATTCTCTGCCCAGCCTGTATTTGTGTTTGGGATTGCCACAATTCATGTGCAGGATGTTGCACTTGGCCTTGGTGAGCTTCATGAGGTTCACACGGGCCCACCTTTCAAGCCTGTCAAGCTTTGCTTTCCTCCAGTGTGTAGACCACACCACACAGCTTGGTGTCCTGGGTGAACTCGCTGAGGGTGCACTCAACCCCACTGCCCATGTCGCCGAAAAAGTTGTTAAACAGCGCTGGTCCTGATACCAACCCCCGAGGAGCGCCACTTGTCACTATTATACAGTGAAATCCTCAGGGAAATGGAGCATATTTTTTTCTACATTAGATTAGGGTGTAATTTCAGTATAGTAAATTTTCTCCATTCTTGTGATTCTTAAGAGTTTGTTTTTCTCCTTTTCTGACTACTACTTCTGTGACCCTATCTGGATTACTTTTGGAACGAGTTAGGCAAATTAAGACCACTTTCTGAAATATGTTTTCTAACTGGAGTTTCTGTGTCTTTCTGTAGTTTTAAAGGGAGCTTGTCTCCTATGTAACCTGTTTCCTTTTTCTGTTGTTCCACAGGGTTTCTGCAGTTTCTCTTATTTCCTCCCTTATTTTATATGCTGCGGTACATATTGAAGAGAAAAATGATCAGAATATGGTTTAATGCATGTCTCTATGTCCACTTCATATTTGTATTCCACCAAAAGCTTGTGTATTTTATAGGGAATAATTTTTGGATGCCCAAAATGAGTTGTCAGAATCTTTTAATTTTAGAACTCGAGACCATTAAAATGTATTACAGTAGCATCACAAATGTATACAACTGGAAAAATATTTCATCCTTATGAAAATGTAACTTGTATTATCTTCCTAGCTGTACAAATCATCAATATTGTTAGTTGCAACTGTGCCTCATAATAAGTTGAAATAATATCCTGTCCCACAAAGAATGAGAGAGAAAAAAAAAAAAGTGCTATTTTTCTGCAAAATTCAAAATATTTTCTATGTCTCCAGCTGCTTGGGTCAGCCTGGCCTAAGATGAAGCTGGCAGGTGCACACAGTAACAAGCAGGTTACGGTTTATCTGATCCTGTCAACTGCTTCTCCTGACTGAGTGTGCTAAATCAGAGCTCTGGGGTCTCTTTTTCAGTAAGAAATATAGCATCAGGATTGAAACTTGTCAGTCCCTAGATTAAGGCTTCATGTATGATGGAGGTCCCTTAAAACATGAGTACTTTTGAAAAGAACACATGCGAATGGGGGATTTGTAATCATAAAACTGACATGGTGCCAATGGAAGATGGCAATATATTTGTGCCTGTTGAATATAATGCAAAGAAATCTGACTCCAAGCATTCATATATTAAACGTTAGGTCCCAGAAAAGCACAACATTGGCTTTAAAGTAGTGAAATGTGGATAATAAGAAATGTAAGTTCCTTTTATTATCCTTCAAGTGTTAAAACACTGGGGGCTTGTGTTTTCTAGTCTTGTCTGAACAACTAGGAGATATATATAAAAAAATTACGTGTGTGTATGAGTGTTCATGTACAAAATTGCAGTTCTCAGGCAGTAAGTTTTTTCAGACATTTGGAGCAGTGTACTGTAAGTGTAGATATGGAATAGGAAGAGTCTTGCAGCAGAGCTGAAATTATGTTCATATTGTGTTCCATGGTTATGTGTTTGGACAAAGAAGCACGGTTTCTCAAATTTAGTGTTAAGCTATGAATAGATAGCGAGGCTTTGTCCAGCACTTCAAGGTGGCTATCTAGTTAAAAAACATCTAATACATTATGATGCTCAGAAGGGACAGCTAACTGAAACCTAGACCTAAACTGTTGGCAGTTAAAGCCTGGAACAATATGGTAGAAATACCTTAAATAATCTGCTGCAGTACTTTGAAAATGTTGGAGGCTAATTGTCAGTATATTTAATAGGTTTAACACTGGAGTTACTTAAACTTCTGCAATTTGAAATCACAGAAGCACACCCAGTGTTTAGTAGTTTTTGGCAGATGGTGGAACAAGATAGCTATTTTTTCCTGCTAGAAGATAAAAATGCTATTTGACAGAACACAGAAAACCATGTTGCTTTAGCAGGAAAATTATGAAATCTGCTGTTTTAGTGGGCTGGAATTATAAAATACTGCTTGTGTCACAAAGAAGATGACAGCAAAATAATGTAGGGTGCTGAGGTTTCCCAGGATGTATTTCATTTAATGCTGAATTGTAAATTCATATTCACTGCAATGGCTTTTCAAAGAAGTTTAATTTTTCACACATTTACAAAAATAATGCATTTTGATGTCAAAGAAGAATGCTTGAGGCCTTATTCTGTTCTTGCAGTGCCTGTTACAGGAGTTTGTCTGGAGTTTTATTTTTAATACCTAAAATTAGGCTCTGGGCACAGAATGGAGGCAATAGATAAACACTGCTGCTAAGGAGTTTTTAAGATACCCTGTGAACTTTTTTTTTTGCCTGCTCCTTGCCCAAGATAAAATGCTGGCATTGTTATTTGTATGTTATTTATATGTTTGTATGGGATATTTGAGTCATTGTGATGTGGAGTAGTATGCTTCCTTGTTTTTTTAAAAATATAAAACTGACAACAGATCAGGAAGATATTAGGAAGATGATGAAATCCTGTTCTAGGAGTGCTGCAGCTGGTGGCAAGTTTGCTCTTTATTGTTAGAGGGAGAATTGTAATTTGTCTTGAACAGTTAGTTTCTTTTTGTGCAACTTTTATGCAGTTGTGAACTGTGCTAGAAGGTACTTGAAGCAAAAATGAGTAATATCAGTGCAACATTTGAAGGAAAGCTCTTTTTTTGTGTGTTTCCACATAGCTGTGTGAGCTTATATGTAATGCAAAAGATAGATACACATGGTAAGTAACAGTGCAGAAGCAGAAAAGGAAAGAAACTGTTCTAGGCTAGGCTGGATGCCAGATATTAAACGAATTTTTGTTTTACACTGATTTAGGGGAAGCAGATTAACATCGCGTGCCATTTATAAATAACTGATGAAAGATCATGTAACAGGCCGTTACAACAAGGCACATATTTGCTTCAGCTGTAATGCCTGTGTGAAGTAGTTTTACTTTAGCTGTTACACTGACATCAGTCATGTATAATTGTCATGGAAAGTTACTGGTCCAGACAGAAATCTCCTCACTCATCCTCATTCACATGATGGTAATGTAGCTGGTGATACTTTACTCACCCATGTGGGAGAATTCTTGCCTGGGGGATGGAATTTTGTACAGGCAGCAAATTTAAGAGAGTTAAAAGGACACGAGGTTTCCAGATGCCTTGAATTAAACGGAGTGCTTATTCCTAACCATAAATGTTTAACTCCACTCCCTCAGCAAATCACTTTCAAAATAGCTATTTATTTTCAAACAAAACCAGTTGCCTTGTGAAACTGTTGGTTGGTTAGGGGAAAAAAAATGACCTAATGCTTCTGATTAAAATATCTGATCTCTTGTTGCCAAGGCTGAGTCACTTCCTGTTACAATAACAAGACTGTCATCAGCAAACTTCTCTAGCCACACAGCGTAGTTTGCCAGTGTATGCATGGCTTTATTTGTCCATGTTGTTAGAAAGTTAGCACTAAAAAACATACTGCACTAAATTTGGAGGCACCAGCTTTGCATTCAAATGCATTAGCGTCGCATCCTGGTTGCGTTTATTTGTGAGAGTCTAATCTCTGATTTCTTTGTGCAACATAATAATGTCCACCCATCTGTGTACAGTAATGCTGTAATTCTATCAAGGGATTCTGGACACAACATAATGCATTAATATCATCAGAGCTTTCTCAAGTGGAATTTGCAGGATCATAGTCAGCTGTTTCTTATTTACAGGAAAGAGCTTTGAAAAGTACCTTGAAGTTCATGCCACTTGTCACCTAACAGATAGCCTCTAGTGTTTTCTTGAGTGTGGTGGGTTTAAAAGACATGTTTAAGTTATTTTTCAAAATATTAAGCATACGGTGGTTTTGGTTGCATTTGAGCAGGATTGGCACTCACTCGGCTTTCAGGCAGAGGTGGTCTGCTTTTGCAGCACCGCTGATTCAGCAGAGCAGGAATTCATTAGGGCTTTTACATAACAGGTTGGAATTCACTTCCTGGGCAAAATAAGTTGGCAGAAGCCTTTCTGCAGTTAAAGTGGCTAGAAAACAAAGACCCAATCCAGCGTTTATTTTCAGTACTATTATTGCTTCCCCCTTCCCCCAGGTTTCAAATATTATTTGGGAGCAGTGTCTGGCAGGCTGGGTTCTGGATGATCTGTCAGATCTCTATGTGAATCCCAGTTACTGACTCACTCTATGTGACATAAATGACTCTTCCAAGTCTGTTAATAAGAAATAGGGACATGGGGGTTGTCTTACACGTTCTTTGGGGTTTTCTGGTATTTTCATCCTGGTACTCTGCCCTAAAAATCAAGTGTCTTATCAGGTTCTCAACATTAAGCGACAATTTTAAAAGCTAACCTGCACTTTTGTGCTTCAGTTTCCCCCCATGGGAAAGAGAAATGATAAAACTTTTTAATTGATTTGGTATTCATAGACAAGCAGAATCAGACACACAGAGAACTCTGGTCCTTTTGAGTAAACAAAATAGTCTGCCTAGATTCTGGTTTTGTTTTACTCTATTTACTATATGTAATATCCATTTTGCAGGATCGTTTATGCTAGTTCTTTCTGAGAGACATAGGATGTGTAGCCCTAAGTAGCCGGCATCTCTCGTGCCCGAGTTCTTCAGCCAGTCCAGAGGAGTCCAAGTGAACGAAAGTACTTGTGAAGTGGTGCTCACAAGAGGAAGGGCATCACACCAATTGGAAGTGTGTTGACTTGAGTATCCTTTTCATCCTCCCACTTTCACAATCAAATTGTTATAAACATGGCACAGAATAAGGATCCCATTAATGGCTAGCCAAGCTTAATCTGCTGTTCTCTCACTTTTGCGTTTTTACAAAAGAGGAGGGGAAAAAAAAATCTTCCTACTCCTTTTTTTCTGTCTTTCTAGTTTAGAAAAGAAAACAAAATGTAAGTTGATAGGTTTAAGTTGACCATGATGAATCTGGGATCAGTTACTATGCTCTGTTCTCTGATAAACAGAGACGTTATTGTGCAGTCCTGGATAAAGTCACTGATTATACTGTTTGGGCCATGAAAGCAAAATGTGTTGCAAGGGTTTGGGTGTCTGTAATTAACCAGTTGTAAATGCCGTGGTTGGTGGCTAAGCAGCTGTTGAGATCACTGTCAGAATTTCACCACTGTAAAGGAGCTATCGTGTTATTCCATTGTTTCAGGATCGAATGGAACAGTTGTTTGTATACATTTCTTTTTTCCCTAAACCAGAACAAATGTTGGCTGTAAACTGTACTTACAGTGTTCCAGGCTATATCGGTGGAAAGGATTTGTATTTACCTGAGACTGTCTTTGTTTTCAGTGTAAAATATCAGCACTGCTAGTCTCACTGCAGCCTAAAAATTCACTTTTTACAAGGGTTTGCTGCCACATACCTTCATTCTGCTGTGGGCAGCTTTCTGATTGAAAAGATTGCACTGATTGACTCTGAGAATAAGTCTGTGGATATAACTGAGCCCTAAGTTTGGATACTAAGACTCACACATGCATTTTTTAAGAACACATATAATTTTAATACAGGATTCAAGCTTCTTAGGGCTGTTTTAAAATAAACCATGCAGTTTGGTGGGTAACTCTTTAGTATGGATGTGTAGACAGCAAAGAACTTTGCCACTAACAAAGTATATCAAATGCAGCAGGTCAGCCACTGATTGCCTGAAAATCCCATTACTTGTAGGTGAAACTATAGTGTAAGACCTTTGGCACTCAAACCTCCTGACTATCTAGTTCAGGGAACGGTGAGTTCTCAGTTACAGGGAGTGGGAAGATGATGTCATTGAAAAACTATTGCCCTGCTTTGATATTAGTAAATGTGTTCAAAGTTCTCTAGGGACCTCTAAGGGCTGAAAAACTCTCCCTACCACAGTTGCTGTGGGATAGAGGTAGTTTCTCTCAAAATTTCTTTCCCCATTTTTTTTAAGTAGAATGCAAGGGAAAGGCTTTTAGGAAAATAAGTCTGTCTCTGCACTGCTTGAGAAAACATGTTGAAAATGAGGCTGGATGCAGTCTTATATCACTGATGAAAACAATGACAGGAACAGAAAAATGCCCGAAGTGTGTGCGTGTGAGTGCTCATGTGGAAGAGGGGGAGGGGCAGACAGGATGAAGTCCTTTGCAAAACAAAGTAGTAGGTGCCAATGTAGGTGTTTCTAAGGCATGCCTTTCCCTAGTCACTCTGCAATAACTTATTATCAACCAAAATCTGAGCGCTGGATTCCTCCTTCTTCTTTTCTGCATGCACAGACTTTAAAAAAAAAAAAATAGAGTGAAAGGTCCTGGCAAGTTGCCAGTCCTCCTCCTCAGATAAGGGGGTGAGTTATGCAACACCCTGACTTTTGTTCCTTTTTGCTTCTTGCCTATCAAATGGGGAAGTGAGTGATGGCTTAGCTTTTTCATGCCTACAAGCTGGGCTGGGCTTTGTCTTGCTTGTTCTGGTGATGGGCATCTTCACACCACTTCTGACTGTGTGCTGTCCTCACAGGGCCCAACCCAGCATTGGGGAATTTTGAAATTTTAAATACTTGTGGGTCTGGGTTCTGCGGCTGGCCTATGCTTTATACCAGGGCCATCACATATACTAGAGCCACGAGCCCAGAGTACATGCTAACGTTGCCAATAACAAACATAAACCTCTAAATTGCCTCCACCTTTGCCCTCTCAAATTTATGAATTTAGCTTTTTGAGCTGTAGGGTCTACATATTGTGAGTTTTCTTCCCAACTGTGAAACCTGAGTTTGGTTTGTTTCATAATGGAATAGTGGATTCTCTAATATTTTCCATGCTGCAGCGAGGCTTTTAGCAGGACAGCAAGTATCACGAGACTCTTGATAAAACCATGGGAGTTAACAAGGCTAGCACTCAGAGGAACTTTGCAGATTCAGCCTTTTTCTGAAAATAACATTCCAACGAAACAGAGATAAACTGAATGTTTGAAACGATCTTGCAGAATATTTCACTTTGTGGGGTTTTTTTCTTTACATAAAGAAAACTTTTTTCTTTGCATAAAAAAAAAATATTCAGACCATCTGCATAGGGTTTCAATAGTCACATGATGGCTCCCAGGTCACTTGATCAGTGACATGACTTGGCAGGAGGAGGGAAGAGGAAGAAGGGAAGATTTAGCTTTTTTTACAGAAGTTAAAAAATGTGATGAGGACATTTGAAACGTATTTTCAGACTTTCACTGGTGCTCAATAGCATCATAGTCCAATTTGTAGCATTGCTGAGACAAATAACATTTAGTAATAGCCAGCAGTGTGCATAGTGTCACTGGTGGTGTCTCATACCTGTTCCCTGCTCGGTTACAGCCTACAGCCGGGGCCACAGCCTGAGAATGGCGGAGCTCAGCATCCGGCAGGATTCCAGGGTGCTGAGTCACAGGTGAAATGCCAGCACTAGGGAGTGATTGCTGGTTTCGCTGGCTGAAATACCAGTCGTATTACACATTTATTATACTTACACAGAGAGAATGCAAAGACAGAGCAAAGGGATAAACAGAAGTACACTGACAGGAAGAAGTAGTATTCAAATGTGATAAAGAGTACAGCTATGATAAAGAAGCAATAATATTGGCTGACACGTATTGTTGCTGATAGGCTTTGGACATTTATAAGGGCATTTTTATTTCCTTAAATGGGGAGATACATGTCTTTTACGTGTGTGTGTACGCTGCATCTCACATGCAATTCCGAAAACCCACAACTGTTCTGATTCATAGTAGCAGAACTGAAGCAATATTTATAACAGGCATGTGAGCAATACTTACTGAAATTTAGGTCCCAAACATGCAGGTAAGCCCGTGGACACTAGACCCCAGTTCTTATACTTAGACACATACTTGAGTGACTGCAACAGCAGTACTTTGCTTTAGTTGACTTTTACTATTTCCCAAAACTGAAATGTATTACTAGTATTGGCCTGTATCAGTCATTGCTCTTGGAAATTGGGGAGACTGTCATTTGCAACTTTCCTTTTTGAAAAAATGAAACTAGCTCTGGAAATAGAAGAATACAATTTATTACCTGTTTTGCACTTTTTAGACTTTTTCTGTTATTTTATGTGGAATCAATTTTTAAAACTAACACCAGATGCCTTCATTGGTATACTGCATCCTTTTTCTTTTATTTTCTTTTTCGATTTTTTTTTAATTATTTTTTTTATTTTGTAAATGTAATCTGTCTTGAGAGATACTACAGAAAGAGTTGTTGCATGCTAGGAATACTGGTTTTGAAGTTTTCTGATTTTGAGGGAAGAAAGCTTCAACACATTTTAAAACAAAGCCAAGTACTGCACAAGGTCATGATAACAGAAACCCAACAAAGTTAAGTGGTATTTCTGACAGAAAAATTATACATTTTTTTGCCACCAACTATGATGTAAGAAGAAATTCTGTGCATTAAATTAACTTATAATAATAGTTATTGAATCCTCTTTCTTAATGTAAAACTTCTCATTTCCAAAGGGAGAAGGGGAGAAGTTTAATGAAGAGAAAGATCCCAAAAAGCTGAAAAAGCAAAAAGAAAAAGATTCAGTTATTGTGTATTATTGATACCAAGATTAATGTAATAGCTGTCTCTTAATGAAATCTAAAAAGTGACAAACTTGGTGATGGGGTGTCCTCCAAGCAGACGTGCACATAGGACCTCTAAGAATGTTCAGGATCCCAGTTTCATGACAACTTGGTAATGTGCTTAGCTTTCTGCATGTGAGGAGCCCTTTTGCTTAAGTTACACATATGCTTCATGTTTGCAACCTTAGTCTTCCAGGACATTTTCCAGCAAATTCAGCATTTCCAAATACTATGTTACAGACTTTCCTCCTTTTCAGTCACTTAAAAAGTCATGATCTGCTAAAGTCAATGGCAGAACTCCCACTAACTTCTGTAATGCTGGGAGTTAAGCTCTCTGCTTATGAAACTTAAACATTTCTTTTTTGAAAACTTTCCAGCATTACAAAAAGGTCATCTCAGTCCTGCAGCTCTCCAAAATGGTCAGTGAGTGTCTTAGGCTTTTTCCTTTTATTTAATAACATTTATTATCAGCACTTTTTATTATTATTCTTTGTGCTTTTCGGAGGAGATGCTAAGGCTTGAGGTCACATCTACTGTATCTGAACATTTAAAGATCCCATGATAATATTTATAAGAATTTGGGGCTTTATTTTGCAGCCCTGTCCTCCCACGCAAGATGCTAGATGTCAGATTTTTGCTACTATCTACATCAGAATTGTCTGCCATCCTTTGATACAATTCTTGTAAAAGATCTTATTGGAAGCTCTGTAATTAAGAAACAGTGGCCAGGAAGTTGAAGATGCTGAAGATTTCTATCAAGGTTTATTTGCAAAGAAATATGGCATCAGTTTATATTTAGCCTCAGTTGTGCCAAATTTGTCCCTATCTTTCTTCTCATCCCTGAAACAGAGGTATGCTGGAAAAATTCTTGTGTTCTTCATGTCTCCTCCTCTAGACTTGACACTGGTAAGAGGTAACAGAGGGGAAAAACATGTTTCAGAAGAAACAAAAAGAAGTTCTAAGGAATTGTGGAGTTGCTGTTAATGGATTTCCTACATTCAGTTGTTTCACCATGTTGGTCCCCAATATACTATCAAATACAGGGCAGAATATGTCCCTCAAAGCATCAGAGTTGACATTACATCTATAGGTTGAGAGTCAGAGGTTGATGACTACTGGAATCAAGCACTGGTTCTGCAGAACACAGATCAATAGGTAGGATGGATCCTACCTTTCAGTTCAGGTGTAGATTTGCTGTTATTTTCAATTTCTGTTAAACTAATCTGAATTGAAAGTGCTCTGAAGTTACAGCGCATTATGCAGAATTAAACTTCAAACCCTTCCTGAGTACACTGAAGTAACCCTCTACCATAACGATATACTATTCACCACCATATTCTTCATGAAAAAAAAAAATTCTCTCTTTGAAAGTTGGTCTTTGTGGAGGTTTTCTGAAAGTGGAGGTCGGGTAGTAATGAGACAGTTCGGCTAGCCAGTGCCTTGACATGTTTCATTTATGGCTTGATTAGACCCTGATTTAATGAGATACTGTATTACATGGAAGCACATAATCTTCAGTCATTTAATGCGGAGTGGAGTCTGAATGTTTCATTTTGGTAGTGTCTCTTCACTTTTGAAACTAGAAGAAAAAACACAGAATAAAGCATAATTTAAGTAGAATGTTTCATTCCAGCTGCAGTAGGCAATTACAAAGAGACCCATTCTGAGACTGCCCACTTCTTTGCTTCTCTTTTCGGTCCTATAGACTATGCATTAGTGCCTCTGAGGTTTTATTATACTGTACAGAATGTGTTTTGAATTTAAGATTTGTAAGGGAAAAGCAGACAAAAGGACAATCTTACATTTCCATTCATCTTCCCTGTGTGTTATTGCAGAGACTCAAAAGGGTGATACATTGTCTAGATTTTGTGACTTGTGAATTTCTTTGTTACAGGGTGTTTTAGGATGGCATAGAAATTTTTTGACATTCTCTTTCGTAGAGTGGAGGGGCAGCTCTGGACTGCTGCAGCACTCCAGTGGATTTTCTCTGTTGGATGACATCTAAGCATCTGAAAGCTTCACTAAATTGTACTGGACTGAGAAGTCCTGGAGTTGTACAAGATCTGAGGTACTGCTACTGTGTTTTAGGCTCACCTCCCTTTGCAGTGGTTTTGCACTGAATATATTTCAGTTGAACCCAGTGACACAAAGAGCCAAGGTAGCCTTACTAATAAACTTATGAATATCTAGCTTTTATGTATGTTCTCACTTGGGAACAAGGCATGATGCCATATGGAATGGCTCACATCTATTTCTTGGCTTTGGGTTAATTGTGTAAACTGAAACGAGTCTGAAGAAAAAAGGATACATTAAGAATAAATTATGTCATGCCGAGATGAGGTTAATTATTTAACATCTGGCAAAAGCAGATGGATTCTCAGTTAACACAGTAGAATCCATTCAGTCAGCACCTTGATAAACACCACATCTCTTTCACTGTCTCAGATGCCTTCCTGGAGAACCTGTGTATGTTCTTTCCAGTTGCTCTGAAGACTGGCTGGGCAGCACATCAAGACAGTTTAAAATGATTGTCTGCCGTTGCCTGCAAGGCTTTGATAACTTGTGAGTGTGAATGATGTACATTGGCAGATGGTTTCTTAGTGTGTAGCCCACTTGTCCAGCAATTTGCCTTTTTACTTATTAGCTTGAGTGGGTTTGGTGCTGTACATCAATATCCTGGGCTGGACGTTCTCAAAGGGTTTTTTTGTTGAGATGTGGCTACCGCGTACTGACAGTGCCTATTAAAGCATTGTATTGGAGTTATCTGGGAGAATGTGATTTGACATGGTGACCACACATGATTTTCTTGGTGGCCACACACAGCAAAGATGGCTTATGATTTGCTAGCATGGGATGTGGTCTTCCATGAAGGTATCCACAATAAATTGTCTCAATGTTACCACAGATTTTAAATATACTTAATGCCTAAGGAGACATTTTTGACTTAATGTTGGGGCAACATGGCCATCTTGAACATCTTTCCAGAGGAAATCCTTGTGGTGCTTCTTAAAGGTTATTCTCAAAGAAGTGCTTTCAAATTATAATGATTAACTATCCATATCTGTGTGCTCCTTCTAGTACCCAAGTAGTGTATCTATGTAGGACTTCCCATAGCCTTCAGTTTTTCAGCACCCTTTTTTCAAGTGCCATTTGACTGGGTAGGAATCTTATAACATTATTCTGTAGTAGCAGAAAATGCTTCAGCCCTGCTCTGTTTTACATTTATACAAGAAAAAACCACAGAAATCAGAATTTCGGGTGTATTAAAACTTTCCATGAGCAAAGAACCAATATGAAATATCCTTGAAGGAGAAAAAAAAATCAGTGGAAACTTTATTTTTAAACTTCTGTGTTCAAATCCTGCACACCCGTGAACCTGCTGGAAGTGCAAGTCGGTACTGCCAGTGCTGTCATGCCCAGTACATAGAGCCAAACGTAGGAGTTTGGCTTTTTCCTAGTACCTCATATTTGTAATCCACTGGATTAAAATCTCTGGTATTGCTGTTTCAAAGTGCTGGTGTTCCACAGCACCAGGAGCTTGGTGTCACCAGGCTGTGGAGTTGCAGGAAAGTGCAAGTGTTAGGCATGGCACTCAGAAAATGCTACTCTTCTTGCATTTTAAAAGGGTGTGAATCAGAGGTCATTGCACTGTAACCAGCAGATTTTCTGCAGTCAGTGTGGATTCGTCATCCAATTCAACGCTTCATGTCTCAGAGTCTGGAGGTACTCAGCCTCGGTGCTTCAGACCCTAGCCAAGGCACGTCTTGTGTGTTTCCTACTTAACTAATACTTACTTGCACAATTGATGGCCAAACATTCTTGCTGGAGCATTTACCATTTCCAAATATATTTATCTTTCAAGTAAATAAATTTTGTGTTAATTAGTGACAGCTCACTGCTAAAATATTCACTTCATTCTTTTATCACTTAGTGGCAGAGTTCTGCGTGCTGTGCCAGCTGTCCTTCACAGCAGGTCTTAAAAGGTATGAAGCCTTATTTGGTGTCTGCAGTGACCTTTTAAATTCCAGAACAAAGTTGGGGCGACACAACTCGCAAATATAACACTTGTTAAAATCTCAGCTTTGTTGCAGTCAGGCTTGCACAGAGCTTTCAAACTGCATTTTCTGTCAGCCTAATAGCTCAAGATTGTATACATGTGGTGGCAGAGTTACAAGAGGGGTAAAACCTCCAAAAAAAGCTCCTTTCTCTTCCTGCCATGTAACCAGGTCACAATTCTGCCCCCTGGCAAAAAACAAACAAAAAAAATCATTCCCCCCAGTTACATTCCAACAAACAGTCGTAGGTTTCTTCATTGCTTAGGTGATCTCAACTACACCCAGGAATGCCAGGTTTTAAAGACTAAAAGGTTGCCTAAACCTTCAGTCCCCAAATCAATGGCAATGTAAGAAATAATTATAGCAGGGGAAGAAAAAGGGGGAGGGAGGGGAAGAAGCAGCAGCAGAATGGCTAGCAGATGTTTCCTAAAGAAAGTATAAACAAGGAAAACGAGGAGTCAGATTTTCCTTTAGCTTTATAGTGCAGTTTACAAGTTCATTAAACAGGACTTCTGAGCAGGGCAGCCCTTGCTGAAGGATTGTTTAAGTTGAAACATTCTTGATTTCCTGCTCAACTGACTCACTTGATAAGATGCTCTGTAATGACATCATCAGCCACTGAATAGTTAACCAAACCTTTGGCTTGCATAAACCCCTGTAGTTTAGATGGTTCTTGACCTTTTATGTGTAGGTAATGATTACTTACGTATCTGCAGGCATGCTGAAAGCTCTTTGTAATGTACTCAAGAAAAATAACAGTGACATCATTCAAAGCTGTCACTTTTTTAGTCTTTTAATAGAGATATTATAGCTGTTTAGATTTTAATGATCTGTGTGTATAGTTGCCTAAAGCAATTTCTTTTCCATTTACTGAAACTACATAAGCAATTCATGTCATGTTTTACAGATTTATCCAAGTTTTGGTGTTGCCTGTGTTCCTCCTGAAAGCTAGGTCTGGTGTTACTGTGAGGTTTAGCCCTTGTCACACTGTAAAAAAAAAGAAAAAAAAAATTGGTTATTCTACAATGGGACTAATTTTTCTTTTGTTCTAGAAAAGATTTTTAGCTGCAGAAAACCTTTTGTTATCAATGCAAACTTTACAATAGACCCCAATGGATTTCTAATTGACTCAGTAATGCACTTTCATTACTGATCTAATACTAGACAGCTGGAAGTTGCCTGGTACACATACAATTCTCATATAAGCTATAATATGGAATGATCAGAATAATTTGAAATAATCACAAAGGTTATGTGGTAAATTGGCAATTGGCCTGTTCTGCATGGGGAAAAGATAATAAAAAATCAAACCTTTGAAAATCTGTGTTATTGAATGAAACAATACAAGCCATTTCCCCGGTCTGTCTTCCACACACTGACTTGAGGATGACTGTACATAGCCCTAATCATCTGAGATCATTAATACAGCTGTATTTTCATCACAGAATGAGAATGTTGGCTCCACTATCATAGTTAAAATAGAAATATTCCTGTCTTTTTCCAAGCCCAATAGAAGAACAGTTAAAATCAACTCAAATTATCATCACCTCATAGTAAATATGAGATTATTGTTAAATAGTGCGGGCAAACTGTATCTGTATCACAATATAGATATAACTGCTTTTGATTACATGTTCTAGAATACTATAAATTAATATTCCATAGCTGATTAGAGATGAAATTTTTGAAGAAGTGCTTAAGAAATGCTGTAAGAAATAGTTAACAGGACAGGATATATCTCTATTCTTTGTAGAGCTGCTGTGTTCACTTAATGGAAATTGGCCTGGACTCTCTGCAAATCCAATGGCAACATTTGGTGTACAGTTCGTAAACTTGTTATGTTTGTAAATCCTTTTTAATGCTCCTAATGATCTTAAAAGACGTCATTTCTCCCTTTCAGTAGAATACTTTTATTGTGTTGGCAGTCTCATCTTTTAAAACAAATGGATTGAAATCTTGTAAGCAATCAGACTACAACTCTATTAAAAAAACAGGCTCCATGAAGTTCAAAAATTAGCAAGCATTGCAAACTATTTGAAGTTTACACAAACAAAATGTTTGATTTGACAATGTTATTGAATTCCATCATTTAGATTTTGTTACATATTATAACAAGGATGGTTCTTTAGCTGCAGTAAGGACCAGAGTCTATGTGTGTTACCAAAAAAAGCATTTTTCTTCCCAAAGCAAGAGTGGTCTGGATAAGCTAAGGTCTGTTTTTTGGGTCTTGCCCTCTTTTCCCCCCTTAACATAAGATAGTAGGTTCTGATAACTTAGAAACTTTTTTTAATAGAGCATTTACTTGTTTACTTATTTTTGTGAGTTGTCCCATCCAACTGGAAATTTTTCATAGCCAGCAATATCTGAATGACTGACTGACTTGATAAAATAATTTCTAGTGGCATCAGCATCAGCTGCAGGCCTAAATATAGAGAGATAGGTACCATATGCACTGATCTTTTAGACAAACGCACACGATGTATCCATGTTAGGTGACATCTTCCATAGGATTAAGTGTTGTGGGATGTCAACTGCAAATACAGCAAAGTACAGTATGTAACATGGTCTAAGAAAGACGATTCTTAGAAATTCATCACTCTGCTGATCTCATAACTGCATGGTAAATTAATGCTTACTGTCACTTCTTTCAGTCAGCAAAAGCTGAGCAAATACAATAAGCTGTCACATTTTTGTGACAATTTCAATTTCACTGTGAAATTGAAAACATTTCTCAAGCTAATAAACTCGAGTTTAGGACTGCTGGTATGTGCTTGTCTTTTTCAAACTGTATACTTCAAAGTGTAGAAGCTAGATAAGCTAACAGCTCATTCAGTGAAGTTATAGTGTCAGAGGAAGCATGTCTATCAAATGCTTGCTTTACAATTTTGAATAGATGTCATTGTTCTCAGTAATGTCACCCACTCTGGCTGCAGGCATTGTTTGAACAGAGGGAATGTGAAGCACATTTTTTACTTTATTCAGAGGTACTTCTTTGCAGGGAAATCAGCCATTCTTTCTCTTGATTAAAATGGTGATGCAAGAAGTACTAGAGGCTGAGTAGACAGCTGGCCAAAGCGTTGAAGATCAGGCTGATGGTTTAGCTGCATGGTCTCCAGAGTAGATGAATCCAAGTGAAGGAAAGAAGGATACCGTGACAATTAAATGTTGCTTCTTGTTTTCAGAGAAAATGGGTCAGAATGCAGCATTACATCTTTGGTTTAATTGTTTACCAAGCATAAGTACAGATCACCCAGTGGCTGACTCCTATTTCTCCATGGTAGGCTGGGTCAGTGTGTTACAGACATCTGCCCATTGCTGCAATCCGATTGTAAGACGAATGCCAACAGCCCAAATGCATTCCTTGTCTCAGTTACACCGATACAATCTGGCCCCTTGTGTTTATTTCAGCACTGACTGAATTCTTTTGGTTATTTATAGATCCTTCTGAGATTGTGTCAGTGGGGTGAGAGTGAAGCAGTGTTAGCAGCCAGAGTACTCCAGAGAGGTCTGTTGGCTGGCACTTGTCCACTGGCTGTGTAAAAGTCGTAGCAGAGAAGTGGCCTTGCATCTTTGCTACCATAGAGTAAGTGCTCTGTGGACTTTGGGGCCAGTGTCAGAGACAGTCTGGAAGGAGAACTGTGACTTGGGATTCTGTTTTTTCTGCCCTGACACTGCAGGAGGGGGAGTAATTCTTTCTCAGATATGTATGACTCAGAGGTACTATTTTTTGCCTAGTGTTTTTGAGAAAGGCCGGGGGGGGGGGGGGGGGGGGGGGGGGGGGGGGGGGGGCGGGCGGAGGGGGGGGAACAGCAAATTGTATGTAACAGGCAGGACTTTGCTTTTTCCAGAGAAAGTCAAACTACAAGACAGTAGTTGCCTCGCACAGCTACAGAGTCTGTTGCTGCTCCCTTATCTGACTTGCCTGAAAAGCTGTATAGCTTTGTGCTTCTTCATGTATCTCCATTGACAAATACCTTTAACAAACTGTACTGGGTTTCTGTCAATGCCTTCAATCTTCCGTGTTTCCATTACAGTTGCTCAGGGACTCTCAAAGATCACTGAGGAAATCAGATGGACAGGAGCTGAGTGGAAGCTTTCTAGGGAATGAAAGGATAGAAAAGTAATTTTGTAGGTTGGCTGAGCTCTTGATGAGATGTTTAACGCTGCTGTGATTTAATTGTATTGCTAATGGTGCATCAGGGTGTTTGAGCATTTTGGTAGGAGTCTCTTGGTTATTATTTAAATTGAAGGGAATAAAACACAATAGGTGTCATTAAAAATCTCTGTCTTTATTTTGGAAGAGTTCAGTAGCACTTTGCATGTATCTAGTGAGAGACGTTGGCCCTGGATTCTTATTTTCGAGAATGCTTTTTTACACACTTTGGTCAGATAAAAGACTCTTGACGTTGTCATAAATTATTTATATTCTTCCATATTTATATACATATATACATATTTATACAATGCCATACTATAATGCTTTTGAGCATGCCACAGTTTACTTCCAGTTCAGGGACTAGGTTGGGGAATACAAGTTTGTGTGCCTTGGCCCACAAAATAAATGAAACCAAACCCTTCATCTCTGTCATGTGAATATTTTTGTCTGTATCTTGGACCATCTTGTCATTGTTAGAGAGGCCACTGAGCTTTTTAGCCTGTCCATTTATTAATTAATAAAGGGCCAAGTAGCAAAGATGAGCTCTCAGAAAGGGGAAGCAGACAGCAGCCATACTATTTGCTAAGGATGTCCCACTCTGCTGCACAGGAACATATGACAACACTCATTGAGTGAAGGTACATAATCCTTTAATTCATATAAAAGAAAATTATCTAGAACTTTCCTCTCCAGATTACCTGCTGTAGTAGATCCCTTTCAGTGGATCTATGTAAAAATAGATTCTTACATTCAAACATAAGAGAAAGCCTTATGTGAGGTCAAAAACTTACTGAGAATAAATTCCTCTGGGTGACTATTGAGTTTTATTGAGTTTATCACTGTGGTTTCAGTAATTGCTTCTCTTCCATTACTTTGTTTTGCATTTCACCTTCCTTGTCTCTGTAACATTTTTTTTGTGTTTCTGAGACATCTATCAGCTGCCTTATCACTGCAAGTGTTCCAAAGGAGATTGTAGTAGTGTGTAAAAGATGTTCTACTTATTTCTTATCCCACACATTTTTATCCTTTCCAAGGAGGATCATTTTTAGGTGATAACTCATTCCTTGTTTAGTTTAGTTGCACATAGATGACCTTTATCTCTGTTGTCACTTAACTGTTAAATTGAAAGCTATACCATTCTGGTTTCCTTGCTACAGAACTGGACAACCTTACTAGTTCTTTTTGTAGTGCTAGAAGAGTGTACCAAATCCATCGCTGAAATAATGATGCATGATTTTGAGCCCAAAAGACAAAAGAAACTTAAACCACAACTTCTTCAGCTGGGATGGTTCAGGCCATGTTTAATCGCACAGATGAAAAAGCAGTGCTGCAATTTAACTCAGGCTTGAGTTAAATGATTGTCAGGAATAAGTACTCCTGGAATATTACTGGACTACCGTGATTACTATCTAAGTGCTACTGTGAGTAAGAACATACTACTCCTGCATATCGCTTAATTATTTTCACTGTAGTGAGATGACCACCACTATTTGTAGTCTTTTGGGCATGGGAATAAACTTTTCCAAGAAAGGTTATGAAGTAAAATGTGTATTCGTGTTTTCTTTTAATTTGGGGAGGGAAATAATTTCTACTTTTTTTTTTTTTTTTTTTTTTAGTATGTGCTTTAAGACTAAAGACAGCTTCTACATTGATTTCTTCCTTTATCATTGTGCCTGATTTAAGACCTTTTTTCTGCTAGGATCCAAAGCAGAGAGCTGGCCTGAGGAATCTGAAGGGCTTTCAACCACAAAAATTACTGTACATTTGTCAAAACCAACAATTTTTCGCATAAGATTCCTAAAGACAGAGGACTCATCCTAAGAGTGTTCATATTTAATTGCCTCAAGGGACACCAGCAATGGAAAATACTCTTTGCATCTGACAGTTAAAGGTAACTATTGCCAATTAAATAAAAGCTTCCATCTCAAATAAGTAGAAAAAAATAGAGCCAGTCTTCAGTACAGTAGTTTCAGTTTCTATGATTTTGTTTCCCTATTTCACTGCAGTTGCTATGTCAGCATAACAGTCTTATGGTGATATCAGGAGATGGAATAGAAACTCAGAACATATTTATAGAAAATTTGTGGGTTTGGACTAGTTTGGTCATTTTTTGTTTAGACAGTAGCAAGAAACTTCTTCATGGGAAGCTTTAGCATCGGTAAATATTTTTAATCGCAGAAACATATTTTCTGTATCTTTGCCCTGGTTAGCCTCTGATTGTTACAAGTAGTTTTCCACCACTTTGCTGAGAAGATTGTTTCACAGCCTAAAACTTCGATTAGTTTTATTATTTATTATGTGCACTGTGATAATAACTCTTTTCATTGCTGACTTCTGAGGAAAACAACGATGTGGTCATAAAGGGAAGATACCCATCACGTAATTTAGAAGTCCACAGCATAAATGTCTGCAGCTGGGTGGGTGAGTGAGTTCCCTTTAAAGCCACTGGAGAGGCAGAGGCATTTTTAGAGTGCAGTAACTCAACATATTTTAGATGTTTACTTTAGGAAAAGAGGTGTGCCATTCTATGCTCTACTTACTATGTTTACTAGATATCCATTGACTCCATTAAGTCTGGGAAACTGTACTTTACGTCCTGAATTGTAGAAATCTAATGAGTCTTATCCAGAAAAGTACATGTAAATCACAGAGATGATGAGAACAATCTGCAGTGATATTATGTCATGCTAATTTACAAATTATATAGGCCCATGATTAGGCCATTTGGCTGTTCCAGCTTGCTGGCCAGTGAGGAAGAAAGGACAATATGTACTTCGCACAGCTGGAGCAAAATACTCATGTGGATGCTGGGACAGTGAAGAGAGACAGGATCCAATGAAAATTATGAAAGTCATGATGCAGACAATTCTCCATCACATCCCTTGTGTTACATGAGATGATAAGCAGGTATCTATGGGCAGAAGACTACTGAATTAGGGACTCATAAGAAAAAAAAATTTGGAAAATAGAAAAGATGAATTGAAATGATGAAAAAACCCACCAAAAAACCCAACACCCCCCCCCCCCCCATTAAGAAGTTGACATGCAGACAAAAATAGTCTGAAAATAAGACAGAGTCATGTGAACTAAAATGATGTTGTTGCCCTTGGAAAATCCAGATGAAATTGGATTCCCACTGGACCAGACACTGGATGAACCTAATAAGAGAGACATCTGAAATAGTGTGAGAACTAGAAATTTTGCTTAGATTTCAAAATGTTTTTTCAGTGTTAAAATTTACAGGTACATTGATTGGACTAAAGGTCCAGACAATGATCTGTGGGGATTATTCAGTAGATAATCTTCATAGTAAATTGTTGGTTTTCTTTCCCTTCCCTTCCTTTTTTCCATCCTTGTGATTATTTCATTTGGTTCCTGCCTTCAGCTACCTGCTTGTAATTATAGCAAAGATTATTCAGGCATGTGTTTGTTGGGAGTTAGCACAGGAACATCACCACAGCTGAACAGTAACAACTTGATCCATAAAACAGTGACTACCAAAAAGGACATCTCAGCCAGTCATTCATTCATTCATGAGACATCCACCAAGCTGCTTTCTGGTACAGTAATGCTATCAAAAAACACTAGTTTCAAAAATGCTGGTTTCTTTCACGGTGCATCATACCAAGAGGATTAAAGAACTGCAGGAGGTCTGGAGCACCCCTTTTTAAGATTGTTTTGGATCAGTCACCCTATGTAGCTCAGGCCTGTTTCTTCAATATGAAGAAACCTACAAAATTACAACAGATCTGAAGTAATAAGAAAAAAAAAAAAGAAAAGAAAAAAGAAAATAGGGGTGCATTTCCTTTTCAGAGTGCAGGATTGTAGTTCTCTGAGAATTCAGAAAGAATCAATAAAGTGCAAAGTCAGAAGGCAGCTTTTGTATCTGACAAGTTATTTAATAGACAGAAGAACTAAACCTGAGCCCCATTAGCAGTGTTTAAACATACAGATCCCAAAATTCCAATGGAAACAAGTTTTAATAACATGAAATCTACCAATGGATATCTTGATATATTAATGTATTCCAAATCATGTGGATTCAATGGGAAAAGTTTTGTTTAAAGAAATTCAAATTCACTCAAATTCAGATTTAAGTGACTCGGATATCTAATTTTCATGCACCTTTCTAACGGTTTGATACACAACTGTTGAAATTAATGGTAATCTCCGATTAAAACATATGGGAAAGCATATGGCAGTAACTGAATTATTCAGTTTTCTATAATCAGATTTCTATCTATAAAATTAAGGCTTAGCTCCCTCTAGATAAAATACAGAAGTATATGTAAATATTTACTTAAAAGATTTACGACTAGGTTTAGGATTAGAGACATGCGCATTTTACAGTAGAAGAATGAACTTCAGTATATAGTTACATAAGGTGATGGACTAATTCCTTACAGCCTGGCAGTGCACAGAGATGCCAGTTATGGCATGTAATAGGCAAGGGAAAGGTCTATTGTATATTTAGGTTATAAAGAAACACTTTAACACTGTTTACAGAGAAAAGTTTAACTGCAAAAATGAACTCAATTAGTCAATGTAGCAAAAGTAGGTTTTAACACAAAAGCTAACACAAGATTCTTATGATCTAGTCGGGTTCAGATGATACTGGTGAGATGTGCGTTTATTTATCTTTATAATGAAACTTTCCTTTTGATCTCCAGCCTGCCAGTATCAATCTTTCCTGATTCAAGGAAGCCCCATGTGTTTTAGTCAGATCTTAAGAAGGTTGAAACCGAATAGCAGTAATGATACTGGGAACCACTAGGAGTCTGGAAACAGTTGCAGTTGCTGTCGAATGTATATGTAGATGTACAAAAATTTCAAATAAAGAGGAACTGTTAATAACACTAGTTTAATTGATGGATTTATGAGATTTGTGAATTCCAAGGATTCTTGCATGGTCTTTTCTTTGGAATAGTTTTGTGAAGGTACTTTTGCTACTGGATAAATGAAATGGACGTTATGGGGTGCCAGCACTGAAGGCCAAAGTAATGAGCAACGTTTTCATTTACTCCCTTGGAAGGTAAATCTAAGACTTCTCAGAATCGCTACCAATGCCTTTAGGCTGCAGCTGATGTGAATTTCCTCCTGCTACTTTTCTTTCCTCTTTTATTTCTAGGCTGCTCACTTTCTTAGATTGAATTTTGTCTACTGCAACAGAGTTTTCAACTTCAGTATGAAACATATTAGAGGAATAAACCATAAATGACTCTGCAGTTTACAGCAGGGTGTCCATAAGGTGCCCTCACATAAAAGCATAGAACAAGAAAATAAGTGCAGTAAAATAATAAAAGATCTATTTCACTCCTCACTCACTCATACCATAAAACCAAAACTAATGCCTGGCTCTAGTGGACATGCCATATTCTTTTAAATGGCTGAAAGGACAGGAGTTGGTAACACCGATTAGTTTCTCTAGTAGGTAGAAGGGAGATCTCAAGGGAAGCTTAACATTTAGCCAATCAGTCCTTTCTGCACCCCTCGATCTCTGTTTCCCTTGAGGCCTGTAGGTGAGTTTTTCACTTCCTCTTGAAGCTGGTAATGCCAGGAGTTTTGTCTTCAGCTGTTTCCTTCCTCTCCCTCAAAAATGTTGTTTATAATTGAAGGACTTGCTATGCTGGGTTCCTACCCAACAGATCTCCCCAGACTTGAAGCTTGAACTAGAGATATGCCAAGAATGTACAGAACAAAATCTCAAACAGCCATAACTCTTGTTTATAGCCATAAACGGGGTTATTCTGATTTATGTCTAATAAAGAAAGCCAAATGTTTTGTTACTGAGGTGCTTCTTCACTAACACCACTGGCACACCAGCCCATTACACTGCATAACTGAGATAACTTGCTACTGTTTCTTCCCAACATTTCTTGGAATCAAGTGGTAGAATGAAGAGCTCTTTACCTAATTTTTCAGCCCTTTCTTTGAATTTGGTGAGCCTCTTGAATAGCCATGGAATGGGCTTGGTGTCTGGATCACCAGGAAGGTCCAGAACTGTGCTATTTGTATCCATTACCAGTAGCATGTGCGAACTCATGAATGATTGATCTCACAACAGCTTAAGTATGCTCCATAAGTTCCTCTCAGGTTTTCTCCCACATCCATGAGGACTTGCAGTTTTAACCTCCATATCATCAATTCCTTATTATTTCTCTGTCTCAACTGTCTTTCCTTTACAACTGCTACAGTCTTGAATTAGGCCATTATTTCATCCTTGAAAATCAGTTTCCATTTACCCAGTTCACCATTTTTTGAAACCACAGTAACTCATGATTGCTGGGGCCAGAGGGGAATTGCCTGAGAGATGTGTAATGCACTGAGCTAACGTGTAAGGCTAAAGTATAAAATTTAAGTTATAAATGAAAGTGACAAGCAGAATTTTTCTCCACTTAGCTTTATTAATGATGCAGTATTTTATTGCCTGTGGCTGAAAGTATTTATTGTCATTGTGTTTAGCAGTAATTTGGCTTCATAATTCAGTTTACTTTTTACATTTTTTTCCCCATTATTTCCTCAATATCACTTTGTTTCCGTGCAGATTGCTGTCATAGTGTGTTCATGTAGTAAGTGTGTGGTCTTCTGAGAGAGAACACAGGCAGATTGGCATTAATCTGCAGAAGCAAAGGCTCAACTGTGGGCTTATTTTTAAGCATGTGAGTATGTGGCTGAAATCAATAGCTGCACAGATTGCCCTTCTAGTGTGACTAAGAAAACTGCACGTGTTTTTTTGGTTGTAGGCACAAACATGTATCTGGCAACATCAACCAATGTCTTCAACATTTATTTAATTACACAAAAAGTCCCACTGAGAGCAGAGGGAATATTTGTATGCTTTAAATTAAGTATCTCATGGGTCACAAGCAGTGGTAAGGATCTTGCAGATAAAATGCTTGAATGTGTATATCATATATTAGTGTTCAGAGAAAGACAATGAGAGTGATCACAAACAAGAAAAAAACTTTCAAGAGGAGAGTGTGAAAAGATGAAACGGTTTGATTTAGAAAGGAGAGGAATAAGAGCAAATGTATCAAAAGTATGTGAAACAGTGGCTGCTATTTAAATGGAAGAATGAGAATATCCCTTTTCTCTGATAAATAGTATAACAACAAGGAAAATAAAAGGCAAGCTGGAAGCCATTATAAGGAAACACTTTTTCTACAATATATAATTAGGTAATAGAATTCATTCTCAGAGGAAATGAGACCAATGAAGATTCCTAGTGAGACTGAGCATTCTCATGGATAAGAGTGGTACCTGGAGTTATGACAAGTGTGGTATACAAGCAATGTAATAATACTTATCGAAATGGCCATTGTGCTCCAGGGCTCAATGTAACCTAAATGAGAGTAATGCCGCAGTACAAAAGCAGAGGATACTTGACAGAAAGGACAAGCTATACCATATCTGTTTGATAGAAGGGTCTTCTGCCATCTTCTCAGTTATCTGGTGACAACCAGTCTCAAAAACAGCATTAATGCTTGGACAGACCCACAGTCTTTTCTTCTGTAGATCTAACCTAGTATGATTCTTCCAGTTCTTCTATGTATCTGTCTAACATCCTTTAAAGGGTATAGATTGGATAGTCAATGTATTGTCTCTTGGTAGCTTTGTGTAGTATATTACTAGTTCAATAGACTGTACATTTGAGAGATTTCTTCAATCTGTGTTGAAAAAGGAAAAAGGAGGTAAAAAAGACATTGGATCTTTATTTGGGTTTTTATTTGTTTGTTTTTTCTTAATTAATTGCAACAAACCCCCTTGATGATTGGGCTTTTCATTGCAGCATTTTTCAGCATTAGTGACCCTATCATCGACTATGTTTCTGTGCTTTCACCCCTCTTTATTGATTTTAATATTCTTTTCCTAAGATTAAAATTGTACGGTACGTTCAAATCAAGAGTCTTCATAGAGTAGTTCCTGCACTTTTGGCCATCTTTCATCTTTATTACCATCATTCTAAAGAGAATATAGAAGGATGATGGTCTTGATGCAATCCATAATGACCGTGACAGAGCAGAAGTAGCGTCATGAAACTGTGCTATAAGTACACGGAGAGCGTAAATAACAATGTGGTCTGACAATAGTGATTTTTTGCTTAAACTGTCATCCTCAAAAACATGGCTTTTTAAAGCTGATTCAAGGTGGGCACCTAAAATTCACAGGTTGCCAGCAACGCCAATTATGTGTATTACTTTGAGTTCTCGTGCAGCTTCAAGTGCGGATTAGAGAAGTTAACATCTTATGGGCACTGGAATGTTCACAGCAAATTGGTTCTGTTTCACTTCTCACTTCTGTTATATGTGCATCTTAATTGTTTAATGTAATATTTCTACTTAATTACAGGAAATGTCACTTACTATATTGATGGTAAAATGAACACTGGCAATGTAAATGACATTGTACATTTTTACAATGAGAGAAAATAATTAATTATGAGATGGAATAAATTAACTCATACATCAAATGCTTCTAAGAGGTGTAAGAGGTGGAGGTAGGAGGTGCTTCCAATTTAGTCCCTTCTGTAGAGCAAATTAGAATCCAATTATATTAGACACTGAAGAGCAGAAATGGTCTCCATGGCCTAGAAGAGCATATAATGGTACCTCACATTTATAGACATGCAAAGTTGAAGTTCATACACTGTAAGTATCATTGCACTTCTTATTTCAAGTCCATTGTAGCATCATAGCATATGCCTTCACAAATCTTATGGGAAAGCATAAATTCAGTCATGGCTAGTGTAAACCAGCTGGAGCATACTTGCAGGAGAGGGCACACGTGTAAGGAATCACAGTGAATATTATGAAGTAGAAGCTGCAAATTGATGACTTTAGGTCAGCCATGAAAAGTTTCTGGAAGCTTAGTCTTAGCTAGTAAAGAGGCTACAAGTCTATAAATTATTTCTGTTCATTGTCCAGAGATTTAAGCTATGGCAATCCCTGGGGATGAACACTATTCATCCAGTAATAAAGTCAGATTTCTAAAGAAGTGTGTATACTTGAGCCTTACTCTGCCTAACCAAGGTTTATTCTTTCTTTGCTTTCACGTAGAAGTATTTGATGCTTTCTATCAAGTTGGAGACACTACTCTGTTTTACACATTGAGCAGGAAATTTTTTGAGGAGCAGTGTTTTAAGAAGGGAAAAAATACATTTATTTGCCTGAAGAAGGACCCTTTTGTTCATGAACTTTTGATGCAGTATGCAGCATAAAGCTAACACCAGTCATCTCCAAGTGTTCACAAACAGTCCGGCAAAAGCTTTCAACATTTCCCTTTCAAATTTAGTGCAGCTATTCCTCAGGCTGAGAGGCCAACCAAAAATAAGGCAGGATTTGTTCTGGAGAGTAGGAAAGAAGAATAGGGAGGGGGAGTTGGATCAGCAGAGGGTCAAGGTTTTGAGCTTGGCAGAAAAGGAATGGCCAAGAGATAGAAGGAGACACAGAGAAGATTGAAAGATATTGAGGCTGATTATTAGATAGTCAGAGTGGGGATAGTCTTTGCTTTTATTTATTTTTGGTGAACTTTTTAAATAGAAGTAATTTTCATTCTGACACAGAGCATAAAGAGATTTTAAAATCTCTGTGTTTGCCATGAAGGAGAATTTGTTTTTTTCAGGCAACCATACTGCCAACCAGCATTGCACAGGCGTTATCTTCATATTACTCCCTCTGCTACATCCCTCCTGGTAGTTCTTTCCCTTCCCCATTCCTACTTTGTGTATGTATATTTACACACACACACACACACACACAGAGGATTCAAAATGCTGTTAACTTTCCTGGCGTCAAAAAGCAGTAGAAATAAGCATAAGTCACTAATAAATGTTACATCCCAAAGCTACAGCATGAAGAAAGATGGCCTCTTTCCCAGAAGCTGTGCACTGAATATTTAAATTTGTTTGAAAACCAGCACTGGATGTGGTGTTGATAGCCAGTGCACGTAGCTAAGTGCAAGTGGTGCAGACTGCAGTTAATTAGAAAGTTTGCTTTGCTAGGCTGTGACTACAGCAACTTCTTCTCATAAAATACCTTTCATGTACATAGCTGGAGAAAAAATGTTCCTCAAAGAAGTTCTGTCCACACGTTTAACAGTCCTCTAGAGTGTCACCAATTCACGACCTCCTAGATAAAAACAAATCAGCGTTAGTGTGAACATGCAAGGGGTTTTGAATGCCTTTATTGCATCTCGCTATTATCTAAAAATTTTCTCTTGAGTATACATTTTCTCTGGTATGCTTAGTGCTTTCTTCTTGTAAAATTCTTTTTCACATGCACTTATACGTACACTAAAAGTTTCGTGTGGTTGATATAATGTGTAAATTATTTGTCAATTGTGCGTTACACAGACAACTTGAGGATTTAAAAAATAATTTCATAGAGTCAAAATAATAGGAAAATGCTAATTTTTCATAGATACAGTTTGGCAACCAAGTCTAGTCCTTGAATATAAATAGCTAAATGTATTTGTGTTATTTGAAATAGTAAATCATTTTTTGATTATTTTTTTTTTATGTGAGGCAATGGGACAAGAGTGGAAGGACCAGAAAACAGGGACAATGCTTAATATATTACCTTTTCCCCCCCATTCATGGGGATTTATTTTGAAACCCAACCTGCTCAGGATTTTGGAATGGTTTTTTTGCCTGCATTTTAAATCCCTTGGTCCTAATTTGCTTTTCTCACGTATACCAGAATGTATTCAGCTTCCTTGAAGTCAGTGGACCTGCAAAGAAGTAAAACCTACAGAAGAAAATTAAACCTTTTAAAGCAAACTTACCCCATTACCTTCATAAAGGTGAAATTAGTTAGTTTCGTCTGTTAATCGCATGTCAAAGTCTGACATTATATAAAGCATTGGAAACTGGAGTCTCTTGCCTTGGAGGCAAGGATAAGCAGCAAATCCAAGTTTATAAATTGTTGACTGGAAACAATGGTCTAGAGATAACCTTGGAGAGGTTGTGAAAGACTTCACTGAAGTTTATTTGCATTGCAATTCTGCTGGAAGTCACAGAGACTTGGCTTCATACCTACTTACTGCCATTTATTTTTGATATGCCCCAAAGCATCCATGACACTTATTAAAATAGAACGGTGTCTAGGCAGCCAGCAACGCTACTGTATCTTGTTTCAGCAGTTACTCTATTTTAAGGAGTTCCAAAGAGGTTCAGTGTACATCTTCAGTGTACATCTACTATGTCTGTTGATTCATGTAGCTTGTGAAACCTTTGACCTAGATCAAAAATTCCAATATATAAGAGGGGAATCTGCGTGGCTTCCAGTGTGCACTTAGTGTTGTGTGTTAGCAAGATGTTCTTCTCATTTATACCATTTTCTTTATACTTTTTTGTACAAGCTACAGGTCATATTTGCTTGTAATCTAAAAAAAATCCACTTTGCTAATCTGTATTATGCACCTTTATATATCTGTGTGGTGTGTTTAGAAACCTTTGCTCGAAACATGCCTTTTTTGTTGCATAGTGTCATTAACACTTGTATCTGTAAGAATTTCCCTTTTATCTTGCTTTTGTGGCAAATTCTTTCTGCAGATTCTGGATGTGAGCCAGTCATGTTAGAGTGAAAATCAGAGCTATTCTCTCCTCAAGCCTGCCAATGTTCTCACAACAGGGAATATTAGTTTATAAATTACCCCAGGGACAAATGCCAGTCACACAAATCTCAGGACATCCACAGGAGCCAAATCACACCTTTCTGATATTTCACTTCTGTGAGCATCCATATTCAAATGTAAACAATGTTTACATTTAGAGCTGCATTCAGCATTATAAAAGTCCTCTTTGCCTCATGCATCTTGGTGAAATAGTTCTGTCTGAAATGTCTGTTTCTTACGGGTTGCCTTCTAATGTATTTTATTGGGGGAAAAAATCTGATGGGAAATAAACCAAACTGTCTAATTATTTGTGACATATTACCTATCAGAATATAACTGTCAGTAGAGGAACAAAAGGCCAGCTTCTCTTACAAAGTTTGTTCTCCTTGCTGGTAATTTGGTTTGCTTCTCCCAAAGAAGCAGTTTTGAACTGATGAGCATTTTGAGATAACGCCGTGACGTGGAGGGATTATGTCAGATAACATAGGCTGTAATGAGGTACATAAAAGGACAGTAAAACATCCCCTCAAAAGTAAAGGGTGTCAGGCTGGAAGGGTACATTCCAAATTGTTTCATTCAGCATATCACTGCATGAACCATTGCAGCTACACCGGCTGTGGATCCTCCTTACAAGAGCTAATTGTTGACAATTGTGTTGCCTGTTTCTGAGTCTTATTTAATACTTGATATTTCCTATCTGCAGTGCTGCTGTTGGATGTTGCATGATTAGGTTGTTTACAGCCCTGTCCTCCTCTTGGTGAATATGCTGGAAAAGCAGTTTCTCGCTTCAAAGGTCCAGGTCCACTATGTATCGCAAATGTCCTGAACGCTTCGCAGGGAAAAGAAATGACACAAACTATGACCCAATGGCCTGGAGGTGTAATTGGATTTCTAATTAGAGCGTAAGATATAAACTCATACATTTGCATTAAATTCATTTGTCTGAGGTCTCCTAAGTGTTTAGTACTTTCTGGCCTAGTCTACCTCAGAGTGAGTGTAAAATTTAATTCAGCTAAACTTTGCTTATTTATGCTTACGTAGTTTAATGTCCTGAATTTCCTTATACACAGAATGCAACTGAAATGTAATTGTGACTGGAGAGGAATCACACCAGCAAAACCAACAGCATGTGCACCTTCTTGTGTCTCATGGGCCACACAGCAGGGAGTAGATTCATTTAAACCTTCGTGGAGAAAAGGCGTAGAAACAATTATCCTGTGAGGAGCAGGGAGTGCGACTCAAGGATCTTTATGGGTCCCTTCCACCTTGACATAGTCTATGAATTCTGAGGACAATGGACTAAGGCAGGTTTGTGACTGTCTTTGTGGAACAAAAGTGCTGACAGGAGGGAAAAGACACCATGAGAAACAACATTTGTCAAGTAGAAAGGCAGAGAATTAGGTTGTGAGTTTAAGATCATGACAGGCAGAGTTAAGGTTGGCTGGAGGAAGGGATTAAGGGTGGGAGGGAGTATTATTGGACAAGTGTGTGGGAGTGATGTTAGACTGGACTTCAAAAATACTTCGCCATTTATCTTTTTGAAGATGATCAGTTAACCCCTATCAATTTGCACACCTCTCCCTCTGCTCACAGATACTGTCTACCAGCTCCAGACCTGCGTGTGCCCTCCTCTCCAGCTGACCTCGGTTCCCCTTACACCCTGCTCTTTTGGGGCAGTCTGAGGAGGACGGGCAACCACCTGGGACCCCCCCTGCTCAGGGGGCTAGCTCTTCCTCCTCTCTCCTCATTAACTGGCCCAGCCCCGGGCACCTCCTAGCAGGGACAGAGAGAGGGTGCCCCAGGAGGAGCAGTAGCCCTCCCTGCCGTGCACTCCCTCCCTCCAGCCCTAAGATGTTCTTTCCCACCATCTAAAATTGGCTCCAGGGTGGACCGCTGCAGAAGCCGCAGCAGGGCCCTAGGGACTTGGGGGCATGTGCGGGAACTGCTGCTCTAGAGAAAAACATTTTCCATGTTCTCTGTGGACAGCTTTTGTTTGTTTATGTTCAGATACAAATCTCCTCAATTGTTTGGGAATGATAGGTTTCTCCCCTTGGAACTGAAAAACACAACCTTAGCGAGATAGAGAAAAGTGGCTGGCATTCATAAGCTGCTGCTTGGCGCGAACAAAGGATATTGAGATAAGACAGTGTAAAAGAAAGGTTTCTGTTCTTCCCATTAAGGGCCTGATTATGCACAGATGCAGTACAGGCACGGGGGAGGCTGGGGAGAGAGAAGGGGCTGTGAAGTGGCAGGATCACAGATACATCACACACTGTGGGAATTTATCCATCAGCCTTCTCAACACCTCAGCAAACCAGGCTGGAGTAGTATTTCCTCTTTTTGTTTTTCTGGCTAACTGCGTAGTCAGAAATATCTAATATTAAAGCACATCAAAGACAAAGAGAGAGAGAGGAATGGAAAAGTATACAAATATTGGCCACTGTTTTTATGACTTTTTCAGCTCTGCAGAATTCTGGAAAACAAGATTTTATCAAAATCTTTAAGGTCCTGATTGTTTGGTCAGCTCCTTAGGCAGATTAGAAAATGAAAGCAAAGAAGTTTGTAGACTACAGTTTTCCTGCTTTTGTTTTTAATTTTTATATTGGATTTATGTGACATTGCAGTGAGATTGGGTCTGTTTACATTTCTTTCTATATTGTAATAACTTTTTTTGGGAAAAAAATGCTTAAAATAGTTATTACAAGTAGAAACCTTGGCTGGGCCCCTGAACTGGGTTCATTTGTTTTTTGATAGAAGTCAATGGAAAACTCGTATCAATGTCAATGCTTCTGAGTTTTTTTTCCTGCATTTGTCATGCCCAGATAGACAGGCGATAGATAGAGCACCACGCATGCCTAGATTATTTTTGCAATGAAAAAACTGACAGATATTAACAGACACTATTACAGTAACAAAATACTTCAGCACTGATTTCCAAAAAATGCACAACCTATAATTTTAATTTATAGAATAAACATTATTAGAATAATGCTTAGAGATTTTGTTTAGATTTCTTTCAGAATTGAAACAATTAGCATGGGTTGATGTAATCTAAAAACCATTTGTGCAGTGAAGAAAAGGATCAGTCCCACATTCTGTGTTAAACTAACACAGGTAAGCTTACTTTAGGACAACCCATTTGAAACTATTTATTTAGTAAAAAAAAACCCCTCCCTAAGTGTATTAATTATCTTTTTTGCTCAAATAGGAGTTTTTATATTTCTGTTTATATATATATATATATATACAGATCTGTGGATCTGTATAGGATCCACACCTGAACCTATTTTCTAAAGGTTGCTTTATCCCCTAGATGGAAATACCCTTCATATCTTACGAACCACGTCAATCACAACAGCAGCAGAATCTCTTCACAGCTGAATACAGACATTCAAAATCTTCAGCTAGTTCATCATATGGTAATTCACCCTGAAGACAGCACATCCCATCTGAGCTGCTGGCTCATTGCTGCCTCCCATCCAGCCCCTGGGTGCTGGTGTCCCCCTTCACGGACAGTGCACCGGCCGGTGTAGGACCTGGTCGAGCCTTTCCATGCACCCACAGTAAATGTTGACCCCAGTAGCCATCAGAGTTAAGTGAAACAATCCAAGGGAATCTCAGGTAGCAGGAGGTCATGTGGGTTTCCTGGAAACTTTGGAAACTTGCCCGAGTGTGGAGGCTTTGCAGTGTCACCCGGCTTGACCCTGAATGCCAAGTTCAAATCCCAACGGCCGTCTTCACAGCCAGCCTGCTGAGCAGAAGGCAGAGCTGTACTCCATGGCCAAAATACATAATGGACCAGATCCTCATCCTATGTAAATACAGAAATGATTGTAGCACGGCTACACCAATTGACTTTAATCAAGGCTTTGGGCCAAGAACTCAAAGGGCATGTCTACATGGCTCAAACCAGTGCCATATTACAGATCTCTGAGCTAGTTTCAAATATTTTCTTATATAATGCAGTGCAGTTCCATATTGTGATATTAACTTGGATCCTAGAAATGCCTCAGATTGCCAGTTAACTTGGCTACAACACATGGTTACAGCTATATACATACTGGTACATACGTATGGTGTCAAAGAGATCTTTGCATCCTGACATGTTGCATGCAATTGTGCCCAAAGTCACACAGATTCATCTGGTGACAGCAATACTTAGGGCTTGCATACCATCAGAACAACCTGATTTTTTTCTTTTTTAATCTTTTTAGTTATGCTTGAATAAACAAAACTGAACCCTGCTTTTGAAAGGAAAATAGATTTACTGTGTTACTGTGGTTATGCTCCTGGTGGGACATGCATTCACTGCTTTTCATTACACTGCATATATCTAGCCCTTCAGCCCTTGAGTGCTGGAGATGCTGGAAAGTCTGGAAACCTTTCTCAGTGAGCCCAGTGACTAAAAATTACCATCTACCTACCTGAAATTATTCAGGTCCTTTCCTCGTGGACTGTTGGATGAGATGGATGTGCACAGTCCTGCTGCCGATGGCAGCAGAAAGGGCACAGATGGAATCAGCTGGTCGGTGACATCCCACTCCATCTTCTTGCACAACAAAACCAGCTGCGTCAAATGCCAGACTATTGTGGGAGAAAATAACGTTACCAAGCAGTCACTGCATATTTCTGTGATTTTCAGAATGGCTCCTTTCCCAGGTAACTTGAGATACAGCGTGACTGTCCCCGTGTACCTACTACACTGATGTGCAGAGGGTTTATATAAATCAGTGCTGGAAAAAGGCCGTTTTTAAGTTTGTTTTTTGATCTCTTGAGGGAGCAATCCAGTGGGTTTATTTGTTTTATCATGCTCACTGCTGCTTAAAAGAAGACAAAATGTGGCAAGCAGCTCATTAAGAGAGAGAGATTGGATCTGTGTTAATATGCAAATGCTAACCCATTAGGACCCTGCTCATACACCAATCAATCAATTAACTCATCTGTCTCTGTATTGTTCATTATTTGAAAAATGCTTTTAATCATTTTGCTATGCATTAATTAATAGCATGCCTAGTTGAAAAGAAAAAAAGAAATTTAGCATTCCTTGGGGCTTACATGTACAAATATTTAGTATTCAGCTGTGATTCCATGATTAAGATGTATCATGTAGCGAAAGATAACACAGGGATTTACAGGAGCACAGATGCAGGGCAATTTGATTTTTTATCAACTATTTCATATATATCTTTTATAAAGCACTTGATAGAGCAAGCTATTATATGTAATAGATTTATAAAAAATAAATGCAGAATTGCAGAAAGAGAAACCAAGAGGATAAAATATGTGTTACCTTTTGCTATTTAAGAGGTATCTGTGGGCCAAATTAATAGCAAATGGACACAACCCTACTGACTTCAAAAGAAATACTATAGGACATGCAAATTTATCTCAAAAATTCAGTAAGATAGCAATAGACAGAAAAGCTATTCCAGATGGAGCTGAATTTTCTAAACAATAGTGACTTTCTATTAAAAGAATATATATATCAGCTGAGGAAGGAAATGGGTCACACAATAAGGCGATGAAAATTCTAAACTGAGCAATAGCTTTGCAGTGGGACAGGCAATTTGAAACTGGTACAGAGCTATGTGGAATTATTTGAGACTAGGATGAGCTGAGCTTCCTGAATATCCTAGAAGTCGGGCAGCATTATTTTAGAAATACTGTATGCTGGAGTTTGGGGATGTTGTAGAAAAAGGAAGAACAGCAGTCAAGGTGAGAGGAGACTGATATACATGAGAATTTAAACAAAGGTGACAGTCACAGATTGTCTGAAGCAGATTTATAGATGCAGGAAAAATAGGAACTGAGAAAAGTTCAGGAACAAGGATGAAATGAAGGTGACAAAGAGGTAAAGCAAAATGTGAAGCCTGGTTTTGAAAGAGTCAGGAGTGATTGTACGGGGCAAAAGGATGTTTCTCTGCTGTGTGCAGAGCACTATTTCTCTCCTCCAGATGAATATGGCTTTTTACGCAGGTAAGTAATCCCATTAATTTAATTTTCTTTCATATCAGCTGTTGACTTCAAAGAAACTCTGTACCTGAATATAGGCTCACAGATGCAGTGATGTGCAGGCTCAGTTTTCAGTCTGACCTAACAGCCAGTTTCTGTGTTGCCCCAGGGTCTCATCCTTGTCCCTGTGTCAGAGAGCCTTTGGTGCCCTGTTTGCATCATCAGGAATGAATGGCTCCTCTCTTTCACTGTGTCCTTCTTCATGTGGCCATTGCCAGAGCGATCCCTGTGTCCTGGGACAAAGAGAAATACATTGCTGCTCGAGGGTTTGCATTTTCCGCCTGCTCTGTTGTTAGTCATTTAGTCGAAGGAGACTAGGAAAACCCATGCATTATGGACTGCTAATTCTCGGCACACATCTGCCTTGTTAAGTATGACTCACCAAGCTCAAATGCAGAGTGTTTATCCATTTGAAATCCTAAAGCTTTTACTGTAACAGAAGGAAAATGACTGATCCCCTCACTTAAAGGGTTGTTTTCCAAAATGTTACTATACTAAGGATTTCTAGGAACATCATTGCTTCCATAGATAAAGCATGGAGTTAGATTTTATTAGTCAATGTGTGTTAAGCAATGTGCATACAGAGTTGAAATGCTAGCTACAGTTGTGAATTAACCCTTATTTTTATATGGCACTAGCTTATGCCCTTTTTTTATTTTTTTCTGTCTGAGTTTTGTGAGTTGTGTTTATACATTCTATTTTGGGAGGATATTTGAGAATCTGTTCAAAAGCAGCATGGAATAGTAAAATAAGGAGAGGACAGGACCTCACCATTTATAACTCAGGTCATGCCACTTATTTACCATTTATTACTAATGTTATTTTTCCCTAAAAATATTAATATACATTTTTGTTTAACCATAATATTTTTTTTAGACACAAATAACAGATTGTCCCTTTCTTCGATATTTTTTTTTTGAAGCTCCTGAAAACGGAAGCAGAAAAAATGGTTCAAAAAAACAAATGAAGGTGCTTGTTCAAGGTCATCCTCCAGGCGGGTAGCAGATCTGGAAGCAGATAAACACCGAATTGGTGAGTGAGCACTGTGGAAATGCCAAGGACTAAAGCATATGGTTTATTCTGAGGTGTGTAAAATAGAACTACTTGTATAATTCAACCTATACTTTAACCGACTATATGCCCTATAACACTCACAATATACCAGGCTTCGGGGGGAAAATGGCGTTATGGAAGAGACGGCAGCTTCTGAGCTGGAGCTGACTGTGGGGTGGTACCTCGGCAGATGTGCTGACTGCAGGCGTTGCTTCTGGAGAAGAGACAGTTCCCTGCACTACGCTTTGGGTGTTTCATAACTGCTCTCAAAAGAGACAAAAGGGCTTGCTAGAAAGAACTGGTTAGAATGTCTGTAAGTGTGTAAGATTTGGATGTAAATTTTTTAACTGATGTGGCTTTGAAAAGTTTTCTAGGCTTTCAGATGGTAAAAGAAGAAAAAATGGGTTTTCTTCACCGCTTTCATTAGAAGAACTGGAATTGAATTTCTGCAAGAAATTGCACCTGTAAGAACATAGAGCATCTTTATTTTAAAAAAAAATAGTTCAACTGAAAATTTTTGACCAGCTCTAATTTTGAACATTACACAAACACCATGCCTTTCCTTGTTGTAGGAAGTGGAGTTTGCTAGCAGCAGCAGTGGGGATGGTGCCTAACTCCTCTGGAAAACCACTGTGTTAATGTGACGGGAAGCGGCTACAAGATTTGGGAATCTTTTCTTTATTAAAAGCCATCATTCACTCACTGACAGGAAGGACAAATAAATTATTGTGGCAATGGCCCAAGATGTGAAAGCTTTGGCATTCATTCCTTACTCTACTTCTGTGCTCTGAGCCTTGAACTAAAACATTCTCAGAAGTATTAAATGCTGAGCTGGTTTTATTTTAATTTGTCATCCATACACCAGGAGTTTCGACACTTCCCTGCTTCAGATAGAGTATTGGGTGGAAAAAGAGCATGTGATGTCTGTGAAGTTGTATGGCCCCAAAAGCCAGCAAAACATCCAAGGTCCTGTTGCTAAGGAATATTAAACAGGAATTCTGGGGACAGAGGAGATATTGTATCTGACAGTATCCCAAATTCTGGTGGACACAAAGGAAATTAATAAACTGGGACTTATTAATCTCAGTACCATTTAAAAGGTTTGGACAATGCGTTCTTACTGGGAAAGGGCAAAAATCAGTAATGGAAGTCTTATTTTCAAGACATTAAACAGGAAATTCCAAACAATGAAAAGTTTAAAACATTAAATCTAGCACTAAGACGATGAGTGTATTTCCTTTCATATGTATTCGTTTAGATATGAAAAGAGTGAATAACATTTATTGCCTTTTTTTCAGTGGTAAAGGCAACATTTTTTAAAAAGTCCTAGGCATCTGGTCATGGGATATGTTTATACATAGCTAGGCCAGATAGGCTGCAGATTTTATGGGTTTGTGTATGGAGATGCAGAAATCGCATAACTCAGTGCCGATCTCCCCTGCATTCTTGGGAAGAGAGAACTGCGCAACTAAGCACTTCTGATGCTTGAAGAATTCACCAAGAGACATTCGCCTAACCCTGTGATTACTTCTATCTGTGCCTATAAACATACTGTAAATCATTATGGTATGGGAAATTGTCTCCTTGCATTGATTGCAGATAACAGATGACATTTTAAACAAGAAAAAAATGAAGTCCTCCTGCTCCTGACATTTTCACCACTTCTTTTCTTTACTAATTTTCAGTGTCAGAGACAGTTTGTGCCAAAGTGCTAAAGTGTTGCTTCCATAGATTTGCAAAGTGAATTAAGCTATCCATCCATCTCCTCTGAAGAGCGTATCGATATGCTCCTTGCTGTGTGTGAAGAACAAGAGAAACAGCTTTTCAGAGGCATGGTACTGGTGATTATATTTAAGAATTAACAGTTAAGCTACTGCTTTTCAAAAGAGATGTACACTTGCTTAGATTTTGGCCCTCTGTCTCTGAGAAATCTGTGACTAACTGTTCAAAATGGAGGCACGCACCCATTAGTGCATTGCCTTGTACCCCAGCTCCCCCCCTGCCCCCTTGCTTTATCTCTCAGAGCTGTTTGGTAGGTTTGTTGCCAGAGTTAGTCACAGAAATCTGGATATATGCCAATGAAAGGCCTGCACCTTTCAAACCCAACCCCCTTTCAGTCACCATAAATGTGTTATCCCCAGGAAATCTGCTCCCAGCATGTTATCTGCCAGATCCATGAGTCTCCCGTAAGAAATATGAAAGCCAGGGAAAAAAAATTCCTCTCTGGATCGATACAGTCACTAGTCCTGAGTCATTAAAATTGATGAGCAAGGTTTCCTGAAACAGAAGGTCTTATACAATAGTAAGTAAATAAGCAAAAGTGTGCACGTATTGGAGTCTTTTATTTCAGTCATATTTTCAGAGCTCTCAAGTTCACATTTTCCCATTTTATTTCATAAACTAGGGCTAGAATTTTCATATAAAAAAATGAAATGGAGATCCCATTTTTTTTTCCCATGGCTCCAGGAACTGCGACTTTAAAAAGTCTTTCCCCAGCACCTCCAAGTATTCCAATATCTTTACAGTTAAATTCCAGTAATGACTGCTGACTTCAATGCTTTTTTAAAAATGTAATATATGCCACTATGCTCGGGAGTGCTTTGCAGAAAGAAATGCATTTAAATAGATACAAGTGCTTCTAGCATGATTAAAAATTGTTTGTCTCTTAAGTAATTTTGGTGGGGAACAAAAAATAGTGACATGACAATCGTGAAACAATGTAGATGATCCATCCTGGACTCCACCAGCTAGTGACCAGTTCTCTGTCAGTCCACATTTGTGTGTATAGACCTTTAAAAAAAAAACCCACCAGATGCCCAAAGCAGAAGAGCAGAGGGACCAGCTTAGGAACCTATGCAGCTGATCGCTGGCCTGGGGTTGTGCATGCTTCTGTCTGAGTCCTTGTTTGACCTCAGGAGAGATCTTGCCCTCTCCCTCCACCTTGTGCCTTATTTATCCTGTTTGTAAGATGGGGTTAATGGTTTTGACTTCTTTAGTAAAGCATGTGGAGATATGCCAGTGAAAACTGGCAAGGACTGTTACAATGGCTGTAATGGCCATTCTCAGGGCTTTGGCAATAATGAAGATAGTACAAACCCAGAAATAGTTTCACTACACAGGCACTCATCAGGTGCAAAAATATGAATTGCATCAAATACCAATTGCATCTTTTGGGGAGCAAATCTATTTCTCCGTTTATTTGAAGGTTAACATCTTTTTGTATGGTTTCTAGAGGATCCCTCTTAGCAGGCTATGCCTGTCTGAGCAAAATATCAAACCAGCAGTGACATGCTTTGCTGAAACACACCTTTCAAGGTTATTTGCTGGGAACTAACATTTTGTCTAATTCCTTCGTGGAGCTACAGTATCCCACTGTTGCATTTGCACTTCTCTGCTAAGCCTGGTCTCTAGAGCCAGCTAAATCATATCCCTAATGCTTCTGGTGTGGTCTAGGCCTTCAGGTCTGAATCTTATCCCTTTCCCTTACATCTAATAACCACAGCAATACCATTTTGGTTAAGCACTTAACTTGATTTCCTCTTTCTGAGTGACATTCTCCCTGGGAGCTTTGTGTGGCAGGGCCATACCACAAGAGTGATGAAGTCCATGTGGCTGCATTGCTTCTAGACAATGTCTTGAACAAACGTGGTCCTGAACCCAACTCCCATTTACTTTGCCTGTGGGTCTGGTTGCTGTCTGCAGCACAGATATTAATGTGTCTTCCTTGAGAATTCCTCAGGATTTGTCCCCACTGGGAAATCGGTAGTGTTTTGCCAGGGATTTTAAAAGAAAGCCCAGCCAAAATTTTGGCACAGCATGAATATGAAACAAATAGTAGGAAGAGACCATGGGATCAATAAATATCTTTGGCCAAAAAACTTTTGCTTCAAAAAAAAAATAATCTGGGAGGCAATTACATTGCTTGAATTAAAACCCTGTTAAATAAGGGCACCGACTACAATGAATCAGTCAGAAGTCCAAGTTTTTTTCTAGCAGGTTGTAGCCCATAGTGACAACAGACTGATTAACACTGAAACTGCCTCCAGCAAGAGGATCCTGTGTCAGGAGATGAGACCTGTGCATTACTCACAGAGGTCTCCTGGAGAGGCCAAGGCACTTTCAGCTGTGCTGTTTCAGTCTTACAGTGGATCAAAATGTACAAGCTTGGAAATGAACAGGAGAACATTTCACCTGTCTTAGAAGTTTAAGATATTAATATGCATAATATAATTTGAGTCATTTCTATAGTTCCCATCCTGTTAGCTACACATCAGGATCTAAATACTATGCTTTTGGAAAAAAGTTGTTTTGTTGCTTTTTTTAAAAAAAATAAACCTTTCTCTCTACTCTCCTTCCCCTCTCCCCTTTTCTCCTCTTTCGTAAATCTTTCATAATCAAGATACTTTTCTCATTACAATTCCTGTGTTTGACATTAAAAAATGTTTTAAAATTCATAGCACATTGCTTGATGTTAAACTTTGCTCAATAATAGACCATTAGTTTACTTGATGCATGACTCTCTGAATACTTTCTACCAGTAAATATAACAAACTCATGATAATTACTATGTGTAACATGTTTGCATTCAAACATGACCTTGAACTTACTTCTCAAACATTTCAGAAATGTCAGCTATGATGATGATCTTTGTTCATTACTGAAAGGAGTTTCTGCCTCTGAATTGTGTAACACACATTTATATCTATTAAAAATGATACAGTAGAACTATTTTTATTGTTTAAAACTTTTAAAACACTTTTAAATCTCGGTAGCCCTCTGAGTCATGCAATCCTGTGACCATCTCAGCACTTTTCCAATCCAAAAGACTATTAAAAGCTTTGACAAAAGAAACCTTAATTCATTTCAGAAGTGGTGACAAGGCCAGCCTGTACACTTATTAACACTCTGCTAAAAATGACACAGGCATATAGCAGCACATTTTGTTAAGAGGTGTACAGTCCTAATTTAAAAAGCAAATGGTATTATTTTGTGTAGAAACGAATGTACTATGGTGTTCATCTATGCTGGAAAACATCTGCAGCAAGTGAAGGCAATACAGTAATATAACCCCTGCCTTTTTAATCACCTGATCTTAATGTTGATCCGTCAGTTCCAGCTGGATCAGCTCCTCTGCAGTGACTGTGATAGCTCAATGGTGCGTTCCCTTGCCTAAGGCTCATCTCCCTCTGTGGCAGGAGGGTGTCTGGGGCACAGAACGGACCATCGCCTCCATTCTGCAGGGCCATGGTAGCTTGGTTCCCTGTCCTTGGTTTAGGCAGCAAGCTAAGGAGGCTACAGCTGACCAAATGGTTCAGGCAGCTTGCCATGGTAAGAGAAAACATTTCAGCGTGAGATACCTTGATGGTGAAAACACAGAGCTGCCAAAGCCTATGCCTTCTAATTGATGACAACAACCTTTAACTTGCAGCTGAGAAGTGACCCTAATCTACACCATGTTCTGCAATCATTTAATAGCTTTGCTCCCAGTGGAAAAAAAAACCCAAACCAATTCTCATAAGGAAGAAATTGGCTTTTGTCTAAGAACTGATGTGGTGTAAAACCTAAGTGACTGCCTCCAAACCAGAACATGATACCATCTCAGCTGGAGCTGCCTGTATTCAGAAGATCCCTGTTCCCATCAGTGTATCTTACTCAAATGCTACATTCACGAAGAGTTAAAATTAGAGAGTCTCTGTCCTTGTGCTAAAAGCAGCAGCCAGATCCACTTCTCTGATGCCTGTTTGCTTCCAAAGCACTGAGACTGCTTTTAATAACAAAGTGAAAGTGACACTGGTGCCAGTCATTTATATTCCCCTATGCGCATTTACATTCAGCTTCTCCTGCGTCTTTCCTAAATTAGGTACTGTCCACATTAGAATTCAATCCATGCCATCCACAGCTATGTTTAAATGTGGTTGCATACTAGTATGATTCCAGCATACCATTCCTGACCACAGGGGAACAAGGATTTTTAAACTGTTGTTGCTATTTCCCTTCCCTCCCAAAGCAGTGTTAGCTGCACCGTGCTGTTAATTGGCATGTCAGGCCTCCAGCTGATATAAATTGTGTGATTTTGGTAAAACCATATATATTTTGACCTGTCTAGACTCTGCTTCTGTTTCTTTCGATACACTATACGGATTGTGATTTGGTACCACCGTTATTCTGGCAGGCAGAAAATGCATGGATCATGTTGCTCAGTTCTACTGGAGGATGCTCCGACCTTTTTGGGGAGAGATGCAGAATGGCATGAAAAGATCCCTCTGTTATCAAAAACATTGCATGAGAGTTCTGTTAAACAGGAATAATAGCAAACCCACTCATAGCATCTCAGCAGCAAGGATATTCATTCCTCTCAGAGGTTAAATGCTGCAGTTATGGCTAAAAAAGTATTAAGAGGACCTTTTGAGGAAGAATTCTTTACACAAAAACATGCCATGCATTCTGCTGGCTTTGTACTTTTGGAAATATACTTGCTTTATATTTTTTGAAAATGGAGATTTTAGATAATGTGATTTGACCTGTATCACTCAGTGGAATAATGCACTAGTGTAAAGCTGACCCATGTATCAGTGATTCAAGGCTGTGGACAATTTAACCCTTTAGACTTCTGTTTGAAGAGCCATTAGAAGCTGCCTTTACACGATGATGGACAAGTAAATGCCCCGCAGTTCACAAAGTAGCAATGCAACAACTGCATTTTCAACCCCTCTGATTCAATCTGGTCCAAAACCTGACATCTCAGAGCAGAGATTGGGGCTAAAATTTGTAAATCAGACTGGAGGTGGTCCACCAGTTTGCTTGTTGCTATTCAGTGAATGATGGAATAACCTTCCTCATGTGGAAGTCAGGTTTAAATCCTTGCCTGTGCCTTAGCTCATGTGGTTAAAAACTAAGCAGCGGTTCACATTCAAACCCTGCTGTAGACCTATGTAGGGCAGAGAATAAGTTTTTGACTCTTTAAGGTCAGAGAAAAATTGCAGTTTAAAACAGCAAGTTGCATTTTTTTTGCTGTATCATCAGGAAGTCAGTCCAGGAATTGCTACAGAAACATTTCTGACAGGGCAGACAATGCAGTTTCTCATATAGGAAAAATAAGAGGTTATATCCTTAAAAAGATCTTGGAAGCTTTTAAAGGAAAAGTATCTCAAGTTTCAATTAGGCATCTACCTTGAAAGACCTGGTACTTGGCTCTTCTACCCAGGCCTGTATGTACATATGCACCCACCACTAGCAAGTAATGTAAAAGTCAAAATTAATTTTTTGAGCACACTGTTGAGTATGGTGGCATTTCTGTGAAGAGTTTGAGAAAGGGAACATTGCCCAGGGAAAGAACAATGCTTGTTTCTTGAGCAAGGGGGTAGGTTTGTCTCCAGGAGATCAGTCTGTGTAACAGACTTACTAACTGGCATTGGGCAAGCCACTTCAGTCAGGACTCTGGGAAGCCACTAATATCATACAAAGAGAGCTAGTAAAAGCTAGGAACATAATAGCCTTTTGCCCCTGACCTGTCAGTAACTTCCCCTCTGCTTTTGGTCTGCCGCTGTCCCAAGAGAACATTCATCATCATGTGCCGCATCCCCCCCCTCCCCGCCTCCTGCCTGGCATTGCTGATTTGAAGATGGCTTGCTGGTGGCTGGCAGAGATTACAGCAGCCACAGAAGCTGAATGAGGGCTAAGGGGCTGCCTGTTGGTCACTCTTTTGTAGAGAAATGAAAGGAAGGCTGAGTTAGGGTTGGAAAATGTTCTTGAGTGAGAAATACTGCTTCTGATTCACCTATGGAGAATCTATTTTACTTTTTAAGTAAAAAAATAAGAAGTAAAAAAAAATCTTCTACTTTTTAAGTAATTTTAAGTGAAATTTACTGATTTGTGAAATTGACTTATTTTCTTAAGTAAAAAATAAGAAGTAAAAAAGTAAAAATATATTACTTTGTAAGTCTCGTGGGAGGGAAGCCTTTAATGGAAAAGTATCTCAAGCTTCAATTAGGATACTATCTCAAAAATGTCTCAAGATCATAAATGGGAATTATCTAATTTGATTTACCTCATTTTTATACCAGCTAAGAATGTGACCCTCTACATCTGCAGATATCTTCAGTCAGAAATTATCCTTCTTTGTGAACTGTTTCAAAGCCTTTGATGAGCTGTTGAATGGCAAATTTCAGTGCTTTAGGCCACCTTCTTTTACTTAATGGAATATTTGTGCAATTAAAGAGATAACATTTTTCTGGTGTGGTGTACATTTGAGTGCTGCTAGCTCTGTCTTCCTATAGAAGAAAAGAACTTTCTTTGATGGGAATAACCAAAAGAAGTAGGTGGACTAATTTTTGTTTGGGGTCTGTGAAGGAGTTTTTGTTTTCAAACAGAAACATTCTTTTGATTAATGGACTTTCAGTCTTCAAAATGCCTTTGGTATGTCCATGTTTGGATGAAAAGCATGTGTTCACCTTCTAATAAGCTGTTATACTACTGCTGGCACAACTTCTTACCACAGGTTTGCCACAGGAACCATGATTCACACTATCATGTGTTCCAGACTACTTAAAATTACAGTTATTAAGCAGTTCTGAGAAAGGCAAAACTCTTTAAAAATCAGCACGTCCTGCAGGCCCTCAACTGTTTTACAAACATGTCAGATATCTCATCTCTGCCACTACCCCACTACGAACACAGACATGCATTTTTATAAGGTTAGGTCCTGAGCTATATCCTGCAACAATCTCCTTTGACCCATTCGCCCTCTTTTCCCTTTCACCTTCCAGTTTTTTTGCTACTACTTACCACTTCGTGTTTTCACTTCCCTGATACTATTTCAGAGCGACCCTTGCTCTCTTTTCTCTTTAGCTTCTCACCAACCCCTCTTTCACTCCACACTTCCCCCTACACCACAACCAGTGTGCATCCAAATAGCAGACCTGGATCCTACTACAATGTTAACCGATATCCAACAGAGCCAGATTTGGGTTTCCCTTATTGTCAGTCTTGCCAGCCTAGTGACCTAGTGAGTTCACCAATTTTGTTTTCACTTTAGGAAAAAAAAAAAAGGGGGGGGGGGGGGGGAAGCTAGGGGGAAAAAAGTTAGAGAACCCTATTGCAAAGGGCAATAGGTTTTTTTTTACATGGGTGTGTCTGTCATGCTGGGGCCCACAGCTTAAAATAAATAAAATCCTGGGATCACTGTGCTAGCTAATTTGCGAGATAAGCCTTTTATGCCAGAGATTTTGTCTGGACAAAGTGACCAGGCTGGAGAGCTGAATATGCAAGCAGACCACTTAGCCTGCCTCTTGCATCACATGCACACATAACTAATACATTAATCATCAACGTTCAAACACAGTTACCAGATATGATGCCCGAAATAACTTGTCTCTCTGTTATTTTTGTTGACCTACCCTATTTCTTCACTTTGGTCTCTTGTTCCTAACCCTCATTCACTTTTGGTTTTGAAATCGTGTGGACAGATCAAGAGTTTTGTGAAGCCCTTCCTGGTCTAACTTTGCCTTTGTATGAGATACCCCTCTGATATGCCAGGCATCACCGCTGGCTATTAACTTTCACTTAACAGGCTATGAATTAATTTACCACGCTGACACGGGCAGTTGGAGGCGCAGCATGAGTCACAACTCACGTTATAGTTTGTACAATTATATCCCAGCCATTTGAGCTAATTGAGTCAAATGATACAGTGTCACAGGACTTACTGTAAGGCTGGGGGATTTCTCCTCCTGCCTGAGCTGCTCACCTTCACCTGCCAGCGGCTCCCAGCACTCGGTGTCACCGCTGCCGGGGCCCCGCTGGCCGCTGCGCTCCTGCCGAGCCACAACCTCTTGTGGCTTTACTCGGAAGAGGAATGGAAAGTCACGGAGTAAAACTGCTCTGAAATGTGGTGGTGTGGTGGTTTGGGGAGGCGGGGGTTAGTTATTTTTTTGGTGGTTTTTTTTCTTTCTTCTTTTTTTCCTGCCCAAGCTTCAGTTCCGTGCCCAAGGAGGGCTGGGTCTCATTCTTGCACTGCCTTTTCCCATATGCAATTCCTTCCCTTGCCATGGGTTTAGTCCCGTTTGACAGCAGGATAAACGGCAGCAGCATTTACACCTGTGTTGTAATAAAGCATTGCATTTAAATGGGCACGTTTTACTTGGGTTGTAAATTACTTTGCAGATGTAAATTAAGCCAGCCTCCTGTCAGCTCTGGGAGATAAACAAAGAGCATTATATCCATTTTAGAGGTGGATAATCTGAGGCACAAAGGACACTAGGGGAGAAGCTTGGCTGCCTGTATTAGGCACCTCAGTCCCAATGAATAGATGGCGAGCTGTCACTTGCGCTGGGGAGCAGCTACTCCTGCGACAGCGTCAGGTTGTCTGTGAAGTCTTTGAACGGCATTTCGCAGCCATGCGCGGTAAAAGCCTGGGGGGATGTTTACACATTGAGTCCCCAAAATTAAGCCTAAGGAAAAAAATTTCACCGAGATTACTTTCAAGGGGAAATCTGATGGTTAATCAAATTAATTGTTGCGGCTTGTGAAAAATCCGAAATTGACTTCAACAGGAAAAAAAAATATTCTGACTTCTTTGGAAAAGTGTTTGATTTATCACTCAGATACTACAACACTTTCTGTGAAATTAGGAGAGCAGAATGACTCTGGGAGTGTGCTCTGAAGTAGGGTCCAGAGGCATCTTTCAGTCACCTGGGGTTTGGATAAGGATGAACCCCAGGAGGGCTTCTTGTGCAGATTACAGAAACGGGGGCTGGGATTCTGCTGGGGCTTTCAAGTCATTTCACAAAATCCTTGCCTCATTTGTCAACACCCAAACTATGAGATGTGAGAGTCACTCCGTAGTGGAGAGCTAGTGGGGTGTGGGATAGTCATGCCTCGGGGCAGGACCTGTGAGAGGTCTCAGAAGTCCTCTCCAAGTCCTAGAAGAAGTGATCTTCTAAAGGCAGCCAGGAGGGAAAAGTGCCAGTGGTGGTTTTGGCTGAAGGTTGACAGGCTGTTATGGAATAACCTTTCTCGCAGTAAGTCAGAGCCCAGAGGGATTGACTTTTCACCCCTACAGATGCTGCTCTTTCTTTGGAAGTCAAGTAGTGACTCCTACCAGCTTTTCAAACCACTGACTCGCAGAGGATTTTTAATTTACTGAAACAAGCCTAATTCAGTCAGGGTTTTTTTCCTGGATACCAGGAACTGATGTATTCCCTTTATAGTAGAGCTGACAGTAAAATGCATCACTGGAAAGAAAAGTATCCCTCCCTCCTGTTTTATTTCTCTTTTTAACCCCTGCTATAAAATAACCTTTGGTTTTATGCTTTGCTCAAATAACATATATGATTCACGTCTGGTGATTCCACATATGAAAAGAGCAGCTTTCACCAGGTAAGATTTTCTCATTTAATTCCATTACCTGACTTCATACTGGACTGACATTCTTACAGTTCAGAAAGGTCTGTTTTTCCGATGTAAAACACTTGAAGAAAAGGTCAAAACAATGCAACGTTGATTTAGATGCTACACGGGGACCATTTGCACGTAACCTAGTTGCAGGAGTACATATTAATCTTAACTTCAGACTGAAATTTAAGAGGTATGCAAATTATAAGTGCTGGCCAATTTATTACCTTGCCCTCTTGGCTACAAATTGCCTTTGAACCACTAGGCACCCGGGCACAGCAGCGTGCCATAGCCGTCACTCGGAATGGATGGCCAGAAGAGGAGAAGCTATACTCTCACACCAACAAAATTTGTTCTTGGTGGAGATCTATTTATACATTTAGAAAAAAATGCAAAACACCTGCTGAAGCATTTCACTAATAGTGGAAATATTTACTGAATTATTCTGAGTGACGACCTAATCTACATGTTGATTTGCTTGGCATCTGCTGGGATACTGGAGGAAGAAACCCGCTCAGAACCACAGAACTCACAGAATAGAAATGTGGGTGGGAGGTTGTCTCTGAAGGATGTTCACTCCAATCTCCTGCTTGAGGCAGGCCTGTCACGAGCACTAGATCAAATCAGCTATGGCTTTGTCTACCCTAAATCTTTAAAATCTCCTGGGATGGTGATTCCACAGCATCCCTGGGCTGCCTTTTCTAGCATTTCTTCATACTTCCAGTGAAAAAAACGTATCTGTTTCACCAACCGAAACCTTCCAAGCTTGCAGTTTGTGGCTGTTGCCCCTGGCTGTGTTGTCTGTTACAAGTGGGAAGGGTTTGTCCTTCTCAGCTTCGTGACTACTCTTCAAGTAATTGTAGGAAATCCTGGAGGAAATAAGGAAAGGCTGTCTTACCATATTTGTTCATAAATTTGAAAAGTTCTATATTAAAATATACCAGACAACAGCTACTGGGCTGCAGACCTCATTCATATGAGCCTTTCTAAATCTCGCAGCTGAGATTCATCCTACAGAGGTGAAGTGCCCCCGTTAGGAAGACAGTCCTGCAATTCCCATCAAGAGCCAGTGGAAAAGATTTCAGGCTACCAGTATCAGGTTCTGGAGGTGCCTGACTCACACCACTGCTGGTATTAGTTAACTCAGCAGCTGGGGACAGCTGCCTGAAAGTAGGTGGAATTTGATGCTTTACATGTCCCGTACTGGGTATGATATATTTTCTGTGTGGAAGAAGAGAGTACATCTTACCCTGACCCAAAGTGTTAAAATAGCAAAGGCCAGCCTGGGTGTCACATGTCGCTATTGTTCTTAACACGTTAAGAAAAAAAATCCACAATTTTTCCTTCTTATTTTCTATGTTCCTTAAAACTTGCATCAGCTTTTATTTCCTTCTAAAATGAGAATAAGATCATCAGAAACTAATTAGATCTGATTCTAGTGTAAAACCACGATGGAAAGTCTTCTGAAATGTCAAAGCTGCCACAGTTATTACTTATCATGGGCTCTAAGGGAGCCAGAGTAGTTTCCGGGCTTTGTTACTTCTTCTTACCATTTCTTTCTGGCTGTTGTTGTGTTGTTGTGGTTGTTGTTGCCTAATATACTTAACAATGGTAAAATACAGTGAAAAAGGCTATTGTGTATCCCCAAACCATGTATACCCAACTACTTTCACTTTTATTTTTTTATTCCCCAAACACTGACAGTGGTCCTGACTGTAAGAGTCATGAGCTTTGGGTAAAAAAATAAATAAGCACATCAGTCTTTTTATTTCATTCCAAGATATCTGAATAGATCAGTATGTGTCCAGACTATCAAAGAGAGCTGTGCTGCTAGACTAATTTTTCCATGGCCTTTTCAGTTGGTTAGCATTATCCAGTTCAGGGCTTGTTTTTCTTTGGTTGGAAAATGTTGACTTGGAATAAAAGAAACTTGTAGGAATGGGCTATTTTTGATAGAATTTTTTCTTTTTTTTTTGGGGGGGGTGGGTGGAAATTATTGCCTTTCTCGTACCCTTGATGAAATTTTGATCAAAGTGAGAGTGGAAGAATGAGAAATGCCTTGCTATATGCTAACACTGAGGCAAGACTTAAAGTCCTCTGTGGTTCTCAGTGGAAACCTGAGCTATGTCTCGTGTCAGTGTCATGACCACCAGGCATTGGGGAACAAGTGATGGAGGTGTCTCTCACTTTCTTCCTAAAATTCCTACTCAGGCATTGAAGTGCTGATTGGAAGCTAGACTGCAGCCTGAAGAAGGGCTCTAACCACCTGTCAATAGACTCCTAAAATTTCAGGACGACAAAAGACTTCAGGAAATTATCTAGTTCAGTGTTCTCCCTGTAGATGGGATAAGCTATGTGAAGTCGTTCCTCACAGATAGTATTCTAATCTATTCTTAAAAAGCCTTCAGTGCAGAGAGTCCACATCTCTTGGGATTTGATTAAAGCTTTTAAATTTCTAAACTGGATTCAGTATCATGGTTTATAATTTGGGAATTTTTATTTTTTACAGGAAGTAAGAGCTAATATTTGCATGGTCTAGATGGGAAACTGAATTGCCTATCACATTGGGCTGATTCTGGTGGTGCAGAAACCCACCTTCCCATAAACCAGCTATTCTACACAATTGATATACACTTTAATTCTGTCTTAATGAACATAGCAACAGTTCACAAGTGTTGTTGGCATTTTCTAAATAATTAATCTCTAATGTAGCAATTTACATCAAAGACAATAGTGCATTGTTTCCTGTACAGTCCTACAAAGGGTTCTCCACACGTGGCATGTGTTTTTCAAAGCTAACAACATGGTTGCTTGCTTCCTATGATTCTAAAATGTTGCAAAAGATTTCTCACAAAACATAAACAAATTAGCAAATAACTGGAAGGGATTCAGAGAGCAAACAAAAAATAAAGGAACAGAAAGGTCTGTAGATGTTCATCTTGTATTTTGAAATTGCATTGGCTTTCAAGGGAAAAAAAAAAACAGGACAGGTTGTAAACTGAAGTAAATCTCAGTGTCAGCAACTTCAATGATTTTATTGCAAATCTTGCAATATTAAGTATGTGCTTTGAACTCAAAACCTCTGAACACATGGGATTCTTGTTTTTTGTAATTAAAAAACAAAACCCCAAACAAACAAAAATCCAGACCAAAGTGTCTAGTGCCAAATTGCAGTGCAAGATGAGAAATGATGTACTCAAACTTTCCATGACCTTGAAAATCATCAGAACCTATGCTTTGCATTTTTTTTTTTTTAAAAAAAAAGGTGGTGGTGGTGTAATTGCTAAAACAACCTCATATTTGTTCAGAGGGACCGTGTAACATAGAGTTTACACCAGTGGTAGATTTATCTCAAGGCTTATAATGAAGAATTTACAAGACCTGCAAAAGCCAAAGATTAAATTAACAAATGAAGGTTTTTTTTGCCACTGTACCAACTGGTATTCGCTATATGAGCAAATTAGCTGTTGGCATTTTAGACTGACTTCCATCTGAATGGTTTTCTGGGTTAAATAGGCTAGTACGTGTTCTAGCAAACTCTTGCTGGTTTAGATAAAGCCAAAGGCTTTGAAATAAATGTCTTTCATTTTCTGTACGAGAAATTAGGCTTGATATTGATGGCTTAACTTTTTACTTTCATCAATTATTATTTCCCTCACTTTTTCTCCATGTCTCCCCTAAGGAGACTGAAAATACTTGCCGTAGAAGGATCTTCCTGATCAGCTAGTCCGTTCCCCCTTGCCATGCTCTTATACCATAAAATCATTTTTGTAAATCTGTCAGATTTTCCTGTACCTGATTTTTTTTTTTCTTTTCCCTACCTGCTTCTCCTAATGGAAGGTTGTTCCTGAGCTCAGATGAGGTGACAGTTCGAAACTTTTAATTTCCATACTGTGTTATTTCCTAGTCATTTGCCTCTGTGTGGTAGCTGTCATCTATCTTCATTTTTGTATTACTTCTTATCCTGACAATATACATTTCTCTCTGTATTACAGTGCTAAGATTCGAAGTGCTTGGGATTCTTACATTTGACTTTCTAAAAAGTACAAGGTACTTTCGATTACTATGTTTTTTATTCAGTAAATGGAAAATTCCCATGACTTCCACAGAATTCTTGACTGCTAGGAACTTTTTACCTGATTGCCTTGCTATTTCTATTTTCAGTCTTTCTCTAACCTGCAAGAACACAGAAGAACTAGGTGGTTTGTGCAACCACGCATTAAAAGAAGCTAGAGTTGTAGGGTTTTTTGGGCTATGTTGTGATGCAGAATTACTTAAGGCCTTCAAGGTCAATGCCATCTTTGATTAAATTCGGGAGATAACTACTATCTTTAGTTACTCAGACTTACAACAGAACCCAACTGAAACATAAATCTGCGTGAATTTACTGTTTGATAGCACAGTGTTTGATATAGCTGTAAGTTAGGCTATCCATTCCTCTTGGCCTTTCTTCACAACAAAATAAAACCAGGATTTCCAGTTCCTCACCTGGAGGGTAATCTTTTCTTTCGCTATTATGGAAATAAATGACAATGGACTTAAAAAAAAAAAAAAAGCTAATAAAGAATCAAATCTTGAAATCACTTCCTAGAAAAGCCTTAGTACAAATGTTACATACCCACCATCTATGATAACTATATGTCTATCCGTAACTCTGCTTTATAGAGAGACCTGCTAGTTAGTTCTCCCTCCCTTCATGCATGTTTTCCCCCTGGGAAACACCTCTGATAGGCTTATGTCTATCTTATAGGTTCAGATGCTGAACCACCTTCTTGATAATTCTGTTGTGATTTCCCAAAATTCCATATTTTCATTTAAAAGGGAGAAAACAAGCATTTTCAGGGCTGCTACAGACAATGCAGAGCACAGCTGGGAGCCCGTGTCACCAACCAGGAAGTGAAAGAGTATTTTTGGAAATACTTTCAGAATAAACTGACACAGATATTTTAAAATAGAAAAATAACAATTCATTTTACAGTTGTTAGGACTGGAGGAATATAAGAAATAATTATTAAATTTCATGTCTTCTGTACTGATTGTTTAGCTATACCTCAGAAAACTAGTCTTCTAGTCTGGTCCCTTTTAATTGTTAAGGACAAATGAATGCAGGCAATAATAATTTTATCCTAGCTTCTGTACACATGATTATTTATAATAGATGCAAGTGATCAGGCTATGGTGGCTCCAAGAGTTATTTTTTAGAAGCTAAAGCAAGTCAGCTGGTTAAGTGCACCACACCGTTTGCAATCAATGGCTAAAACAGTGCTTCAAGCTAACATATTTCATGTGTAGCTGTAGTGGGCCAGCAGCATACATGTGCTCACTTAACCAGGCTCAGCTAATGAATGGTAACTCATGAAGATTTCATCACTTACAATATGAATGTGTAGGTGAAAGCAGCAATAGGCTAGTGAAAACCAAGTTATCTTCAAAAAATCATGGATTTGACTGTGTACTATAAAATTGTGTGTTCTGGGATTTAGTATTAGAAATGATTGGAAACATTCCTTCTCCCTCTTTTTTTATCCACAAACTTACATACAAATTATTGATAGTTCATTAAAGTGCCTTGGCTGCTTTGTCTGTTTTTTCTTTTTTTTTTTTTTTTTTCTTTTTAGCACTGTAATTATGATTTTCCTGTAATATGATCAAAACCACAATCCTAATGATTTCTGCTGCAGTACAAAAATCTTCTCCCTCAAGATCTATTAGTAGATTTTGTTCCAATGACATTTGAATGAATAAAATGCCTGTCATATCCCACTAATTATTTTGCTTTTAAAAAGTCTGCTTATCTAGTCAGAGGCCAGAAATATATAGAGATGGAAGTACTTTTTTTCCCCAGAAAAATATTTGTTCTGATCATCCGATGAAGCAGGTTAATAAAAAAAAACTATATCAAAACTGTCCTCTTCCTCCAAAAACAATTATCACAAATTTTCAGATGTCTTTAACACTGTGTGACCTGTATGACCAACTGTGAATAACAAAGACCAAGTGATGAATAGCTGGAATGATGAGTTTGCAAACAAATCATCAGCTGAGTATCACTTGTCCAAACTATTCACCAAATATTTATAGAGTAAGAAAGTAGCATTGCTTCATGAACAATTTGATTAGATGTGACACTCAGTATGAGTCAAGGAGCTGTGATATAGATGATGAGCCAGATTTAGTGTGATACCCAGAATTGAAGACAAGACGTGCTTTCTCTGGGGCCTTTCAACCACTGGTGTAGCAATCAAACCAAATATACATAGGATGAAATCATCCAACTTCCATAGACACAAATTTATGTAGAAGAGGACAGTCTCTCATAATGCAGTTCAAAAAACAATGAGATGTTACAGCTGGCACCTTCTTAAATTGGAAAGTCTTTTATGATTTATTCTCCATTACCAATCCCAAGTTATTCTTGCCCTGCTGCCCTCTGGATATAAACCTCTTATTTGAAAAAGTGTTTTGGAATATTTTTTCTTTCTGCCTTCCTCCTGGAATTTTGGAGATACGTCTCAATAAAATATCACCTTCAACCTTAACTGATATGTTCTTTCAGATCATTGATGAAGGTACTGTGAAAAATGGAATGTAATACACAGCTCCAATGTGTTAGTAGGAAGATTCCCATAGGTTGCAGTAGTTTATATTGCTATTTTGATTGCAGTGCTTCAATGCTGTAAGAATAATGTTTAGAGCTAATTTAAGAGCTAATCAGAACTGTTCAGAGGGTAGCACAGGTAACATTATCTTTTCAGTAAAAGAAAAAAAAAGGAAATGTCTATATTTTATTGAAAAGTTCTACTTTTCAGTGCAAAATTGAAAGACAATTTTTTTTTTTTTTTTTGTCTGGAACCTAAACTATTTTGATGCAAACATTTTGCCACTGTTTTTTTTTTGGGAATCCTAGTTTGATGGAAAAAAAGATGGTCTCTCTTGGGACTTCAGATTTTGCAATACATTTTGAAAAACAATTAACAGAAATATTAACATCTGGACATGACTATTTACTTTGTTTCCCTGGGTTTCTGCCAACATGGTGATTTGAATTTAAGAAGTTTACAGTGGTATAATAGCACAGTGGAACAGAAAATTGCGTTATAACCTACTTCCTTTCGCCCACAATGTTTAAGTTAAGCAAAATTTTGCTTTCTGTTGCACATCACATGGTTTATGACATAGAAAAGGAATTATGCAACTTCTGTGTAAGACTTCTGAATAATTGCTTTATGGAAGGCTACGTGTGCTCCACCGAGTTAAAATCTGAATTTGTTCTCACACCAGGTGTAGATGGGTCTAATGTTCACTGAGACACAATCTCATTTTGTATGAATGGGCAAGAATCCATAAAGTTTATGGGGCTACATAAATATATACAAGCAGCTCCTTGGAGTTTTCCTGTTGAAAACCTTCTGTTCCATTGGAGGAATTCTGCATTTAGCAGGGGTAAACTCAGAGCCAGGGCTTTTGCACCTACTATCTTTTGTCCTGTAAACTGTCTCCAGACTTACAACTGCTAGGATAAAGGCTGGGAAACTGAATGCTTGTTGAAGGAAAAGGATTTAGGCAGGAAATCTGAAACACAGGATCATATCCTTGATGGACCAAAGTTCATGTAGGCCATTTTCCCCTCTTGGACCAGGGCCAGTGCTACAGGAAATGATACAATTTGTAAGTAATTTGGCCCCAGAACTCATACTGATCTCTGACAGTGGCAGACACAAAATGCATTATTTCTCCTAATACATTGTTTTTTGTCAATTGTGAACAAACGTATTTTCAATATTTATAAAAGCATATCTGTATATTTTTTACATGCACATACACAAAGTTTTGTCCTGTATAACTTCCTTCTGTGATGAGCTTTCCAGTAAGAGCTTGTATTAAGGCTGCATCTATGGCAAAATTTAAAGAAAGAAAAAACAAACAAAAAAACCCCAGGCTTTGCATTCTTGAACTTCAACAATTCCTGGAGTAGATTTTATGAGGGAATGTTCTGGGTTTTAATTTCAAAAGAAATGCACACGTCATTTGTATTCAGATGGTGTACTTGTTAGAATGGTTGCAGGATGGTATTTATAAAGGTTATTTTAAGCATTTAACTATTGTGAAATTCACTTTACCAAAGCCTACAAACTTAAGTCTGCCCTGTCATTAATGGAGAGAAATCACTATCTCCAGACAGCAAGTCTGAACATCTTTAGAGGATATTTAATGTAGGATCATGGGAATATCTTCTATTGTGGCAAAATTGCGTTTGGGCTTTTGTTTCGGTTTTTTTTGGTTTTTGGGGGGTTTTTTGGGGGGTGTTGTTTATTTTTTGGGGGGGGGGGGGTTTAATGGCATAAAGAATTCTGGTGGGCGAGTAAAATACAGGGAGGAAAGTAATTTTCTATAGTTTTGATACAATGTAGGAAAATACAGCCCTTTGCAGTAGAAGGATTTTTTGTGGGCTGATGTACATAAACTGTGGTCAGTGACTGGAATCAAATACAGTCCCCAAGGTAGGAGAAGGTGCTTACCCCATGCAGACCACATTCTCAACATCAGCCAAGCTCCATGTGTGAGTAGCTCAGATGCTCCAGAAGATCTGAGATTGAAACAAGGATTTATGAAAATTGCCCAGTGACATAAAACAGATCTTCGTTACAGGAAATATTTAATTTTGACAAGTTTTTCTTAGAATTAGTAACTTCAGCTTACTAACTTCCTCTTTTTGATATCATGGTTTACACCACTGTGACTGTTACCATAGATATGGAGTATGGTTGTTTCCATGGTAACATGTGGTGTGCCATAAACAAACTACATAGCGATAACTTAATTTGAATGTCATTATTCTATGCTACTGTAAGCAAAATGTAAGTATTAATTGAAAAAGAATGTGAACAACATTTAACATTTTTTATGACATATTCAAGTTGTTATTGAAATGCACATTTTAATGAAAATCAGCAAGGCAAAGTCATCAAGTATTTACAAAAGTATGAGGTAATAGTTTAAGAAGCTTAAAATCCTAGTTCTGACTCCTTTTTTACTCTGATCATGCAGCTTCACCTCTGGGTCTCAGATTTTACCTGTATGAAAAAAAGGATAATAATATTTAATTGCCTTTAGAAGTCAGAAGAAATAGTTACGGTTCAATGAATTATTTAAGAGTTATTTAAGAAAATTGATGTTGTTGCTATTAAAATTATTATTATTATTCAAACAACTTCTTTGAATGACAAAAAAGAAATCCAGAACATATTCCTTATTACACTTGATCTGTTCATTGAAATAATAGCACTCACCAGAAACTGCATCTGCCTTAAATGTGTAAATTGCATATGACCTCAGGCTTCTGATAACCATAAAATATCAGTATCAACATTTTAAATTGTTTAAATAATATAATTTAAATGTTTAAAATATTGCAACTATAGCAAACTTTTTTTTTTTAATCTCAGCTACTCAAGTCACAAACCAGATTCTCACCACATTCCAATTAATGGCATTTAAAACTGTTCATATCTTTGAATCTCAGATTAGAAGGAGCTTTTTTTAAGGTGGTCCAAGCATCAGTGTGGATGCTTCATCAATTCTATATGTGCATGTGGGCTTAGAAAGTGAAAGACAGGTTTATTTTCTGTGTTAGGCTTGACAAAGCATTGTGAAAAATAAGGTGTCAATCTGCATGGTTCACTGAGGCTGCATAAATGTTACACACACGGGTAATATGAGGAAAGTTATATTTAAAGTGTGCCATACATTGGAAGGAGAAGTAGAATCACACGACTGTTCAGTCTTTCAGTGCTAGGAAAAGCATGTAGATTAAACCCCACCTGGATAAATCAAGAAAGTGAAAGGATTTTAGAATATGGCCCCACTAAATGTCCATGAAGCCATAGTCAGACCATGCACTGTGTGAGGAACTGGTGTCAGCTTGGAAGGTCAGTGCTGGCAATATGTGCGATCCCCTACCAGCCAGAAGCCAAACCACCCTCCTTAGCAGCTGCTTGCCATTCAAACCAGACGGGAACTGCTGAGCAAGGATGTTGAGGCCAACTAGGGGAGGTGTAAAATTTACATATGTTAGCCAGCCTGGGCTAGTGAGATAATCATGTTGTTTTGTTTTGGTTTGTTTTTTTTCATTCACCTTCTTCTATGTGAATAGTTTGGTGTGATTTTACAAATACAGCATCAGATGATTCTCTCTGTCACCATGGGCAAAAGGCTGAAGACCCGGTATTATTTCTGCTTGAGAGCAGAGGAAAGGCAGGCTCAAAAAATTCATTCCCACTAATATCCTAAAATATGATGGAGATATTGCTCAGCCTAGCTTTGCTGCTGGGAGAAGACCTTAGCCACAAGGTCTCTCCTGAGCAGGCCTCCATAGATACCTCTTCCAGTGAGCACTGCCCAAGTCACTTCACTTCTCTGATGTGTAGGATCTCTTGCTAAAAGCACAGGGATCTGCATCCTCTTAGAGGTGTTCTGTGGAGATACGGCAGCTGCTGTCCTCCACAGTTAAACAGCTACAGTAAGAGAAGGCTTGAGGTTGTTCTGCTTCTAGGAACAGAAATCCTCACTCATGTTTTATTTTCCCTCTCTCTGCGGAAAGAGCAATACTATAGAAATACATGGTTACAATTCATTTGAGGATGCTACATTTTCACCCTGTTTCCTGGAGGCTGTGTTCTCATGTGCCTCTGGTTGGTACAACTGGGACCCAAATAAGCAATTCAGGAAATGTCACTTACAGGGATTACTTGGTGGAAAACATACAAAAGCAGGGTCTCTTATGTCGCTCCTTTATTTTGCTGTCACATATTAATAACTTTTTGAGGTTTTTCTGAGTTGATGGGGTGTCTCAAAGCTGACTCAAAGCATCAGAGCAGACCTGCGCAGTGCACATTGCACTGTTCTTGCCTGGAGAAAGAGACTCTGGGTAGGTACTATAGCCCGCTTGGCAATTACATCAAGCCTGAAGTGACTGTCACTGATTCTGGTGTGTCCACGGAAGTGTCCTGGAAATCTTCATATCTGAGGTGGCTGGCTGCCTGCTTCGCTGCTCCTTTTTTTTTGTGCAGTGTAAGAAAGAATGAGACAGGAATAGGACTGCAGTTTGATTTAGCTACATTCCACTTTCAGTTCCTGCATTGCAATGACATTTTAAACCTCCTTGTTGCAGCTGAGCCACCTTTCCCAAAGCTGTTGCATCACGGTAGCTGATGACTGATTTAAAATCACCTGTGTGCAATATACTGCATTAGCCTAAGCTTTGGTAAATGATAAATAATAAAATTTATCTGGCTTTTGTTGCTGGAAATTTCAGGAAAGTGAGTGCTATGAAGCTGAAGTGCTGAGAAAGCAGAAAGAAATCCCCAAAGACCTCAAAGTATACTTTAAATCTTGTGAGTCAGTGTGGGGATTCTTGGCTGACCTGATTACTGAGTGGTCAGAACTGGCAGTGCTTTGCTGGCCAGTAAAGTAACAGTCAAGTCTCTTTTCTTTATTACATTTCATAAGATAACCTGGTAAACAATAGAAATGCTGAAAATGGACTTTCCTAATCACAGCAGTCGGGGGAGGGGGTGGGGGGTGGTGATGAAGAAAAGATATATGTATTAGCATTAAAAGCCTAGCAGAAGAAAGTACAAAGAAAACAAAAGTTTATCTTTCCTTAAAAACTCTGAAGCTACACCAGTTAAATTTGCAACTCCTATAAGGGCATGCTAACGCAATGCTACAATTTGTATTAAAACCCCATGAAAAGCAGCCCCCCATGACGAGATCAGCCCCAAGAAGACAGTACCACAGCAACAGATGGCTGAAATAGGAGTCAGGTCTCAGCCATCTCTTTTGCCAGCTGCAGAAGGAAACTGGAAGATGACATATAGTTAACCCTCAACATCCCTGCCACATCTCACTCATAAAATGTTATGCCCTCAGGTCGCACATTTGGATACCTTCCCACCTCACTCCTTCCCTTCTCCCCCACACCTGGGGCCTCAAAACTGCCATGAAATACTGAATTGCCCTTTCTAGTAACCAGCCTGCATCTGACACATAAAAAGTGGACTTCAAAGGAGATGTGGGATTTTGACCTGACACCTCCAGCCAGCTGAGCCCCAAGTTCACATCTAAAGGTTGCCAAGCCGCAGCCTAGCATGACAAACACTCTCCCACCATGTCTCAGCCCAGGCTGGTGGAGGCCAGCTCTGCCTGGCCCCATGCAGACCGCCTCATGCACTTGGAGGGCAGAGACTGGAGGGATCTGCCTTCAGGGGCACTACGATCACAGCCACAGCTCCCGTTAGCACGTTTGCCGGCTGGAATAAACATGGGTGGAAGTCATAGATTTAGACTAGGAGTTTTTTAGGGCAGCCGCTGACACAATTTTACTGTCATGTACAATCCCCAAAGCAGTGTCAGGTGCCCTCAGAATGGATTTTATGGTTGTATGTTAGCCACTAAGAGGAACCTCAGTCAAGACATTAGCTTTGAGATTGAAATGAAAAATTGAAGAGGTGGTAGTGCTGAATAAAAGATTATATTAGCCAGAAAGCATTTTAAAGAGATAAGAATACAATGCTGGAATGCCAGGCTTCAGTGTAGTCTCTATCTTGGGATCCTCTGCTTATTTGAATAAAACACCTTCACACAGCAGATGAGATCTGATGCAATCCCATCATCTGACTGAATGTGCTTGTTTTCCTTTGCTGCTTAGGACATGTGAATTGCCCCAGCCAGGATCTAGTTGTCCTGATCTGCGTAGGGGGATCAAGGTTCCTTCCTTCAAGGATCCTGGATGTTTCTTGCATGACTCACCCACTTCTAAGTGGCTAAAGCTAAACACATTCTAAAAGAGAGAGAACATCTCTCTCCAGAGAAAAACTGACTGGGAATTGTTTAAGTAGAGGTGTCCCATTTTTTAAAAAAAAAACATGTATACACACTGGAGGAAATTGTTCAGAGTGCTTTTGTCATGGAGAGCTCTGGAGTGAGAGCTCATTCTTCAGTTTGGGCTGCTCTTTAGCATGAGAAAAGCCCTTGTCTTCAGAGGAGGACAAGACTAGGAAGAATTAGTGTACCTCTGTTTATATGAACAGTGTTTGTATCGCAGTGTGTGGACTGACACCCAGCTCCCTGCAGCTGAAACACACTGGAGTTCTGACTTCAGTGGGTGCTGGGTCAGATGGCAAGTGGGAGAATAAATAACAGACCAACATTAACTGAGGTCACCTATACTTTAAGTAATCATACAGCAGTATGAATGGCAATACAAAGCAAACGTTGGAAGCACAGCAGTTAAACAGCTTGAGGAAAGAGGATCTGTTCATTCAAACTGACGCTATAACTGCCAGATGTAGTTTTCAAATGAGCTGTCCCTCTTGATTTTGGCAGGCAAGATCCTGGTTTCACAGGAAGAAGCAATTCTCATTGGAGCAGCTCTAGCCCAAGCTGCAGCAGTGAGGAGATAGCTTGACAATCCAGGCCCTTTTAAGGTTACTGCTGTTAAATTAGTCACTTGAAAACACTAAATATCAGCTTGTGAGTTGATCTTTTTAGTAGGGAAAGGCCTTTTAATTTTTATTAGAAAAATTAGTCCTTTCATAAGTCTCAAAATAGAATTAATCATTGTGGTAATGCAGCATTAAATAAGTCCCATGGCTTCAGTCAAGCACAGGATTTTTGAGAAGGGCTATTTTCTTGTTTGTTTGCTTTGAAGGGATGGTGTCTTTTTCCTCTCAGTTTACAGCAAGTTTTATAAGTAATCATGGGTTTGAAGGCACAGATCTCTGAAGGCAGTGGCAGTGTTCAGGGGGAATGTTCACCAGAAAGGGAATTCCTTAGCCTTTCTCAGTCACATCTTCCTCTTTCATCTGAATATGTGAACAGCCCCAGTGCAGTGTCCCATGAAACAGTAAAATGGCACATCCATATAAAAAGATCAGGTGTTAGAAAGGTATAATTATAACCTAGTCCCTTCACTCTGTCTCTTTTTCTCCTCCAAGACAAGTTCTACTTGGATAAATAACATCTTGCTTCTTCATTTGCATTTTTAATGTCTTGTTTACCTTTTCAGAGTCATCAGGGTACAGATCAGTTTTTAAGTACTTTCTCAACATATTTTTAACCATTGCAGCATAAAATGTTTTTAGTTTGCTGTTATCTTTGCTTTTTTATGATTTCCCACATTTACATATTAAAAACAGGGTCACTTTTAGCAATGTATGGTCACTTGTACGGTACTCCTTGTGTAAGCGCAAAGCATCAAAGTCATGCTACCAAATAAAATTCTCTAACAGCCAAGGCATCATTTTTCGTTTACTTAGCTGCAGAAGTTTAAGTTGTTATTAACCACAGCTCTTTGTTCTTTTTCTGCTTGACCTCACTATGTGGCTGCAATCCTCTATCTCAGCAACTTCACAGCAAAGTCCAGCATTTCAGCTAGGTCTTCAGTTAGCTGTTAACTTAATAACCATACTATTCTCCCAAACAGGTGGGATACAAGCATAGTTTCCCCAAGTCTCCACTGGGGATGATAAGCCAACAAAAAGACATTGAACGCAGCTGGTCCCAGGAACAATAAGCCAGTGCAGTGAGATACTTCAGTGCTCAGCTGTCAGGAGTCATGGCATCTGATCTCACAAATCCTGACATGTTCTCTAAGTTCTCCAAGTTCTCTACAAGTGAGAAATTAAGTGGAATTAATCAAATTCATACACATAAGCATCTGTGTGTGTTTCCAGATGCATGACATAATAATGTTGGCAACGTGATACAATGAAATTATATCTATATCTATATATATACATTGCCAGAAGATCTCATTATTTGGGGGTTAAATTTCAGCAGTTGATAATCTCCATGTTAAGGATCATTTAACATCATTAAACAATCAAACTACAATAATAGTCAAAGCCAAACTATCATACTGTGAATATAGTAATGATATTTTCATTTAAATAGTTAAATAACATTTTAAATATTGCAACAATTGGAAGTATTTCTGCATGTACACTCACAACATTTAATAATTGCACTACTAAGATACCAGTTTGAGGTTCATTTTATTTAACTACAGAAGTCTACAACTCAGCTAGTCACTCAGATTGCTTTATGGTTACTGTAGATGAGTAGCTCTTGGAAGGGCACAATTTATCTGAGTTGTCTGGAAAGCCTTTAGTGAATATAGTGTCATAACAAAGTAGGAATGTGAGATCTTCCGAGGCTTCTCCAATGTAGTTATCCACATCTTGTTAGATGAGTCCTGCTCTTATTGATTAGATGTTCTTGTCCATTTCTTTAACTTTGTGAGAATGGTTGATGTCTTTTAGTTCTTTAGCAAATAAAATCTTAATTATATTTTATTTATGCTGATATTTACTGCAGGAGAATATTGACTTTAATGCTATTTTCCTCTTCTCTTGCCACATTTCAGCTTGAAACATCCCCTTTTTAGCTGATCACTCCAGTCTTGCCTCACAGAACCTTGTGATCTTCCATTTTAATAAACAGCGACAACTCCTTTTTTGTTTTGACATTTCCAAACCAGACTTCTGAAACCTTTTTCCTCACTTAAAGTCTGTGGCATTTTGACTTATTGTGTCAGTCTCCTGTTGGACACAAATTCGATGTTATGACTTGCCACAGTACCATAGGTGATCTCACAAACTCCCAGTTTACTTCACATATCAGAGCATTTGATAGGTCTTAGAACAGCCTTTCTAAAGGAGCAGAGGAGGCTAAACCCAAATTTATTCTAAAGTGGAGCTTTGTAAATGTACTTCAAAGACTGTCTGTTGTGGTTTGCCTTCAATGGCAGAGAGCTATGACAGAGAACATACTGAGTAATCCATTTTTGTGTGCCATGTTCCTATGTCACTCAGTGTACAAAGACATTGTGGGTAGCATATGATGGGCTCAGAAGGAAACTATGCCTCATTGTGATCAAGAGGATTTGATAATTCTTATCACATACTTGGTACTTGTTCTAAGAAAAGCAAGCAAGAAAATATTAGAAAATACAAACAAAGTCTTATAGCTCGACTACTCCCCCAATATCACAGGGCTGTTTTTTTGGTTTTTTGGGGTTTTTTGTATGCTGGTAGCCAAAAGGCAATGTTTGTCAATATTTGCTGATCAGCAGGAATATTACAGTTCTCTGTGCATGTCTCCATAGTTTTGAAGAAAAAAGAACTGTTTTTCTCCTTCCTTTAAACTTTCTGCACAACACAGGATAAGAGACTTCACCTCATGGTTCCTACTGTTAGCCATGGGCAGGACTGACTTTGAATTATGTGGCTTTGAATTAACCATACAAATAAATATAATAAATATACAAATATATATATAATATATATTATATTACATTATAGTATAATATACATCAAATTATAAACAGCTACTTAATTTTACCAATTAAAGATATGAGTTTGACGCTATAGTATAAATTTCCTGAACCACAAACTTTGAGAATTGGTGCTTCACTGATCAGTGTCCTTGAAGTTGGAGTATTTCCTATAGCTCCAAACTGTTAAACATTTACAGACTGGGCTTTCAGAGGGGTGAATACATGGGACTCCATCCTTCAGGACCTTTTTGCCTGTATTTAACTTTGACTACCTGTACGATTTTTCAGCTTACTAAACTCAATTAATCTATTTGTTTATGTAACTTAATTATTTGCTGAAATGTTTGTCTATTATGTTCATTTCCTTGCAGAAGTTCATTGTGTTTCCCTGTATCATTGATGTATAGTTTCTTTGAAGCTGCAGTGTTTGCATTTGAGTTTGTATCCCCATTTCAGCAAAAAAGAAGAGTGCTGCATCTGTTTCCCTTCTGATGAAACATCTGTTTTCAGCATAAGTTCACTTGGGGCCTTTGCTATAACTCCAGAGCCTGGCTTCTTGCTTCTGGTTACATGCTGATATATATTAACTGCTCTGGTAAAACCTATCAAGGCTAAGCATTATTAGGGGCTCTTATTTCATCTTCCCACAGCCTTCGCTTATTGAGCTGAAGCCTGAATCTAATGGTTTTTTTAGAAAGACTTACACTTCTAATTGGGCTGCCCTAAGCCTGTGTCACTGTAGCTTAGTCCAGTTAGTGCAATTTGCAAAATAACTTATGTGTTACAATTCTGTGCTGGTTTGGTAAATGAGTGAAAGAAGTTGTCCTCTGTTGGGAAAACTCAATCAGCTATGTAAAGTGAGAAATCAGCCTCCAGGTCTATGTCATGTCAGCTGCCTGATGTCATTGATTTAAAAGCTCCTGGTTTTTATTGCACTGAGTATCAAATGCTCACATCAATATAATATACTCACATGTTGTTGAAAATGCAACTTCAAATAAAAATAATATTTAATGGAAGAAGCTATTAGGGTTTGAATGGAGGAAGCATATTTGACTTGGGTAAAGGCAAGAGCATGACTGTGGTATAAAGTGGTTGGATTTCTGGAGCTACTACTGTGTTTGTTCTTGTTACAATGTGTTGGATGTATTCTGGTAATCAGTGCTGTCTCATGTGTGAAAACAACATTGTGATGCAGATTGTAGCTGTCAGATGACTCTCAATTGTAAAATAGGCTTTGGAGACCAAGAAAGGGAACCATGCAGTAAATGGCACAGATTATTAATCAAAGTTACCATCTTATTCTGCATTTTCTGAAACTGAGGAGTTACTTGTAAATTCATTGCACTCATTGCTCTTAATTATAATCACATGTGAAGAACCTAGCTTCTGGGCACCAGCTGATACTACTCGTGTTCTACTGAATCATTTAAGACACATGACCCTCCTTGTGCACACATCTAATCAGGACATTTGTTCTTGTGACTGAAGGCAATTAATCCAGTAATTTTTCAGAGTCAGTGGTATTTCAGTGACTTTGCATCTCTCAAAAACCTCAAGTGAATTAAATAAAGAATTTGATTCTATCATATGGGGAAATAAATCTTTCCTCCTAGTGTTAAAAGGGGCTACCATTTCCATTGAATGTATCTGAACTCCTATTAGTTCAAGGCAACACACTAAAATGAAATGAGTCACTGAGGTTAACTGATGTATAGTGATTGGACATGAATTTATTATTTTTTTAAAAAAAAATCACATCTATCATTCAGGAAGTCAGCAAATTCTAGCTACATGACATTTTTTGTCTACCATTGGAGAAAATTTGTGATCATCTGCTCAAACTTTAACAAATGTTTTGTAAAGTAACAGTTTAGATAATGTTATCACTCAAGTGAGAATTCTCAACCACACATAACATTGGAGAGTTTAGCAATTTCTTCTCTGCCTGATTCTATGTAGATAAATGTCTTTTGGTACAGATGAAAGGACTTACTGACATGGGTAGATTAGTTCACAAACACTTTTCTGTGTCTTTATTCACTTTTACTGAATAGTGAATAGCTACTGAAAATTATTTTTCCTTTAAATTTGTCCAGGTAACCTAATAAAATTGTTCAGTCTTCCTACAATGGAGTAAGTCTTTCTAAAGGTATAATGATTTCTTATCAGGATAAATCCATTACACACACAGACCAAAACAAGACTCCTTCCAGACTCATGGGATGTGGCAGTCATGTAAATTCTTATCCTTGGAGATATATGGGCCTACTTGACCATAGCACATAGGCCAATAAATCCGTAGAGTTCTGAAGATACTTTCATTTTATAATTTAGTAGAGGATCATACATTTTATGGAGAGATTTTTTTCCACCTCTTAGTGAATTTTGTAGAGGATATTGGCCTAGATTGTCTTCTAGCATCTGAAAGTAGGGGAAATGCATTGATTTCAGTAGTATTACTCACGATCGCCAGTAGTTCAAGGGATATTAAATTTAACCCATCTTTGACTTTAGCTAAAGTACTTGCAACAAATGGTGGAAAAACTAGAAGTTCAGTTTCTAGCACCCAGAAATGACCTTTTGTGAAAAACCAAACCAAACCCCCAACCTTTTGTAAAAGGACTACAAAAACCATGTAAATTTTAACATTCGACCTTCCCTTTTGTAGAGGTTTTTATTCTGTATTAATTTATTTTTTGCGTTTAACCAGTGATTGCAATTTCTGGTTTGTCCTACCTTCCCCCCATTATGATTGCTATTTTGTTGCACCTAACAATCCAAAAAATAACAAGAATTGCTTCATATAGTTGAAACTAAAATTATTTGTTCCTGCAGTTTGTGAGAAAGAGACAAAAGGATGCTAATGATCAATTATTTTAGCTCTTTTTGATCTCCAAGACCAGGTTGGATATGGTTTTGAGCAACCTGGTCTAGTGGAAGGTGTCCCTACCCATGGCAGGGGGGTTGGAACTAGGCGATCTTTAAGGTCTCTTCCAACCCAAACCATTCCATGACTTCAGGATTCTATGTATAAGAATGAGTTGTAGATACTGAAGGTTTACAGTACTGGAAGTTCACAACACGGAAGATAGAAAAAGATTAAATAGAACATAAAACCCACCCTAAATATAATTTGAAAATAGCTATTAAAAATAATGTTATTTCATTCATTAGTCAAACTGAGGACTGAAAAAAACTAATACATGTGTGCACTTATATCTGACTCTCTGAATAGTCCCAGTGAATCCTAACAGAAGGGTTTAAGATCAAGGCAGCAAAATAACTTGGAGCTCTGGTAGCAAAGTACTGACATTTTTGATTCTGTCAATTTAAGATTTTAATGTCCTCAGTGATCTTCTCTGTTCTTTGCTAGAAATAGGACAGCCAAGTAATACATCTATTGGCACCTCATCTCTTCAGTTCACACCTCAATGATGATTTTTATACTACAGCCCTGGACTGTGAATTTCGGTGACTGAAGTATGACAAAATCCATTTTGCTACCTCTGGCAAAAAAGCTTGGCCATGCAATATGGACATTAGTGCCTTTACTGCCACAGTTAAATCAGAGCCCTTAGTGGAAAGTGCATTGCAGCCTAGAAAAAACCGCAAGTTTTCATGGAAGTAGATGAGGAAAGGGATCTATTATAAATTGTGATGTAATTCCTGAGGACTCACCAGAGACAGATTTTTCTATGTTATTTCTAAGCATGATTTTCTTTTTTCCTTTAAGAGGCATTTGCATTACAGGATGTTTCCACAAAATGATTTGGCACTTCAATTCATTATTTATCTTTCTAAAATGAAGCTGACCTAAAATCTCCATGCTGCAGAGTGTTACTGTAGGAGTGTTAATATTAATGCTGTTTTTTTAACTCCCACACTGATGGGTTTAGGCAATAGTGCTAATTGCAAATTCTTAAAAACATTACACTTTCTTTCAACTTCTGAATTCTTAGGTCATAGCAGTCACTTTACAACATAATTTAAACCATGCATCTTAGATGCTTCTACCTGAGATTTTATTTTGGCCAGTGTAGTGTTTTAGACATGGGCCCATATATAAATTTTAGAATCTCTAAAAAGAATGTCTCCCCTGTAGAAGTGAACTGGTACCTTCAGAGAGAGGGAGTAAAAGAAATGTAGACCCATTTTAAGCCCTCTGTTCTCAGCACATCTGAGAAGAGGTTCCAGTTTCTGAATTCTACTCATTCCTTATGATTAACTGTTGGTTTCATGAAAGAAAGCTTTTGCTGAATTTTATTTATGATCTTGAATTCCTGTGGATATCAGTAGAACTGAAGTGCAGGGTTAAATTCTAGCATTTGCTTTTCTACAGGAGCTGACTAAGCCAAATTAAAATAATCATGAACTGCTTTTTGGATTATTTTTTGTTTGTTTGTTTTGTGAGTTATATCAGCTCACTGAGTGCTAGATTTGAATCAAAGGCAGCATCATCAGTTGGATGTTGGTGGTAAGGGGAAAGGATTGGGACCGTCCCTTCTGGTATCACCAAGCCATTCCATTATCTCAATTATGCAAGAATTTCAGAGCTTGTCCTTGACTCATGAGCCAAGGTACACCTACTGAGTTCTAAGGAAAATAATTCAACTTCACAGAGTCACAGAACGGTCAGGGTTGGAAGGGAGCTCTGGAGATCATCTAGTTCAACCCCCTGCTAAAGCAGGTTCTCCTAGAGCAGGTTGCACAGAATCACATCCAGGTGGGTTTTGAATGTCTCCAGAGAAGGACACTCCACAGTCTCTCCGGGCAGCCTGTTCCAGGGCTCTGTCACCCTCAAGGTAAAGAAGTTCTTCCGCATATTCAGGTAGAACTTCTTGTGTTGCAGTTTGTGCCTGTTGCCTCTTGTCCTGTCACTGAAAAGAGCCTGGCCCCATCCTCTTGACATTTGTCCTTAAGATATTTGTAGACATTAATAAGATCCCCTCTCAGTCCTCTCTTCTCCGGGCTAAACAGGCCCAGTTCTCTCAGCCTTTCCTCATAAGGGCTATGCTTCTGTCCCCTGACCATCTTTGTAGCCTTCTGCTGCACCCTCTCAAGTAGTTCCCTGTCTTTCTTGAACTGGGGAGCTCAGAACTGGACACAGCACTCCAGATGTGGCCTCACCAGGGTGCAGTACAGGGGGAGGATGACCTCCCTTGACCCACTGGCCACATTCTTCCTAATGCACCCCAGGATACCATTGGCCTTCTTGGCCACAAGGACACGCTGCTGGCCCATGGGCAACTTGTTGTCCACCAAAATGTCCATGGAGATGCCTTCCAGTGGGTCAGCCCCTAACCTGTACTGGTACATGGGGTTATTCCTCCCCAGGTGCAGGACCCTACACTTGCCTTTGTTGAAATTCATGAGGTTCCTCTCAACGCAGCTCTGTAGCCTGACCATGCCTTGCTGCATGGCAGCACAGCCTTCTGGTGTGTCAGCCACTCCTCCCACTTTTGCATCATCAGCAGACTTGCTGAGGGTACACTCTGTCCCTTCATCCAGGTCACTGATGGATAAGTTGAACAGGACTGGACCCAGTACTGACCCCTGGGGAACACCAGGAGCTACAGGCCTCCAGCGAGACTGTGCCATTAATCGCAACCTTCTGAGCTCTGCCATTCAGCCAGTTCTGAGTCCACCTCACTGTCTGCTCGTCTAATGCACACTGCCTGAGCTTACATACGAGGACGTTATGGAAGAGTGTCAAAAGCCTTGCTGGGATCAAGGTAGACAACATCTACTGCTCTCCCCTCATCTACCCAGCCAGTCATTCCATCACAGAAGGCTATCAGATTGGTCAGGCATGATTTCCCCTTGGTGAATCCATGCTGACTGCTCCTGATGGCCTTCTTTTCCTCCACATGCTTTGAGATGACCTCCAGGATGAGCTGTGCCATCACCTTTCCAGGGATAGAGGTGAGGCTGACACACCTGTAGTTTCCTGCATCCTCCTTCTTGCCTTTTTTGAAGACTGGAGTGACGTTAGCTTTCCTCCAGTCCTCAGGCACCTCTCCTGTTTTCTGCAACCTTTTAAAGATGATGGAGAGTGGCTTGGCAATAACATCTGCCAGCTCCCTCAGCACTCAGGGATGTAGAAGTGACGTAGAGCACTGTGATGACATGAGCAACACAGAAGAAACATCATTGCTCACTCTGCTTTTCTTTTAGAGTTGGGAGAACTAAAGTAATATGCCTAAACCTGTAAGCTGAGTGACACACTGTTGTTTCAGATCCAGGTTCAGACACCCTTGCAGGGTGAAAAAAAGAAGTTTCCGTAACAGATTAAGACATTTCCATAAACTTAGGGAGTAAAGAACTTCATGAGAACTGTTATACTTTAGTCTTTTGTTGGGGGAGTAGAACTACAGAGCATATTTCATTTCTGCTGTAGATATTACTTATTGTTGCCCACTATCCATGTCTGTCTGTCAGAGAAAAAGAAAGATTTTACATACATAATATAAATTATATGCAGTCTACAGTTTTCATTCCACATGACAGAAGTACTACAATAGCCATATGAAATATAAAAACTTCCAGTTATCATATAATGTGGCACAAGGTGCATGTAAAGCAGAGAATTATACAGACATTATGAAGCATCCATATCCATGGAGTGCAAAGAAAAATGATATCCAATTTTCATGTGCAGTTTAGATTTGAAATTCTTTCTTGAGATGAAGACATTAATATTTTGATAGTAAAAGGTCATTTTTCAGTAGCATTCACAGATTGCCAGTAAAAGATAATGCATCCCTAGTGGACAAGCCTTTTTACAATCTTCCACATACTAATGAAATCCCCAGAAAGCAAGGGCTGGTTCTGTAGTTTGCTAGATAAAGAAAAGAGCTAAAAAAAAAAAAAAAAAAAAGGACTTGGGAGAGTACTTTGTGCTGAATAATGTATTTGATTTATTTCACTTCGTTTTCTGCTTTCAGAATATCTAAAAATCCATTTAAATTTCAGATTTTTATGGATGTTTGTTATTCAGAAATGCTCAGTAAGCACTTACTACATTTTTTTATTCTTAGTGAAATGCCCACAGCATGATCTAATGGTGACTTAAGTAGTACACTGTTGTTTTGTTTTCCTGGTTGGATGACTTAAGTACCATACCTAGGAAGAAGAAATGTCTATCTGAAAACTTCTTAAGAACATATATTTGTATGAATGTTATCACCAGTCCCAGAACTACAATTAGCAGCTGCAGCATCTTAGGGCTCTTTTCTTTTCTTCTCTGATAAAGGCCTTTTTAAAGTTCCCAGGAGATACAGCTCTTTTTTTCGTTAATATAGAGAACTTGGAAGACTCACCCAGTGGTACGTAAGAAGCTGGGGAATAATAGCAGAAGTAATTGGGAATTTTCCAATAATAGAATTTCCCTCCTTGGGAAATTCCATTTTGTTGAAATGGGAACTTCCCACAGTAACGTAACACTTTCAAAGAAATGAAGAGCCTGGGAAGGGATAGGGAAGAGCAGTGCAGAAAACGAGACTCACCCATACCCAAACACCCTAGTGGTTAGGTTGTTCAGTGTAAAATGGGAAAGGCACCTTCGGTTGAGTTTCTGCCTTATTCAGCGTGAATCTTTGTCTCCTACGGGGAATCCCAAATAATGTTTTTAAGTCACCATAGATTTGCAGGGTGTGTCTTTCCTGTTGGAGATACCCTGCTTTGCACAACTAACTAAATATTGATCATATGAATTTCTTGAAACTCAATAATCTGTATCCCGGGGAATAGTTAAACATCCAGATAACTTTTAACTCTGATAAGTATCCTTTTTTGTTGTTCTTATTGGAGCTGGAGCTCAAAAATCGGAGCATTTTTGATAAATATCTTTAAATATATTTGAGACTTGGCACAGCAATTGTGCTTTTGTTACTAAATAAAGAATAATTTCACATTCTTGCCTCTGTATTGGCCTGCTTTTCATTCATTATCCATCTTAAGCTTCTCATGTCAGACTAGAATCTCTTGTTCAGTTAACTATCCTAGGAAAGAGTAACCCACCTACCCTCCCAAGTAATAAAAAAAAACAAGTGAAGGTGGATGTACTCTTCCATTTGGCAAGTATAGCCTGCATTTGTTGGTTTTAGATGTACAGAGTTGGCTGCACTGAATCACAGAATGTTGAAATATGTCCAGTTTGGAAGACATCTTGATGACATTGTTCTCTTCAAGGTATACTTTAAAAATATCAGCTGTTACAAGGCTAACACCTGATCCCTGCAGGATCCCGCTAGAAAAATGCCTACTCCACTACTTTCTTATCACAGATAAAATCATATGGGTTTATATTTTAACTTATGCATTACCTTTCAGTGTAGACATCTCTGGACTACACGAAATCACTCCCCACACTCCTGAAAAGCTAAAGCATATATAACATAAATAAAATCCATGAATTCAAAATAAAATTTTCAATCAGAATTAAAATGAAATAAAGAAACAGCTAGCGCATGCCAGTTATTGAACTATTCATCCATCAAATTCTAAGTCTCTGAAAGACTAGTCATTGTTCAGCTTCCATGGAATAATAATTTAAAATCACATTTGATTATGTACTTCACTAACCCACTACCAAATTTGCTATGAATAATCACAGACAGCTGCAAAACTAAGTAAATGAAAGGGAAACAAATATTATTATTATAGTAACAATTATTAATAATATAAATATAAAAGCAAGGCTTGGTAGTTGTAAATGAAAATCTTTAATGGAGTTCAATACTATAGTTATTTTACTTGAAGGTAAAGCCAGGATGACTGTGGGTTAATATTGAGGAAGGAGGGTACTATTATTTAGTATATGGTGTTTTACAGTGATTTACCATGTGGATATTTATGATGATGGATGTTTACAATTATACTGAGCTGCTCTAAAATTTCCTGTTTTGGTTACTCAATGTAAAAGGAGAGGGGATGTCTGAAAGGAGATTCAGGTTCTTTCAAATAGCTCTAAACTGGATTTCATACTGCTTTTTCTGTGTGAAACCATGGCCTGTTGAAGGCAATGGTAGTTCTGCTGTTAAGTTCAGTGTGTCCAGGATTTTATCTTACATTCTTGATAATATTGACTGTACTCAGATAAGGCAGGTCCCTTCACAGCCTCATCACTTTCTTGCTGCCTTGTACCATTTCCCTGTCCTAGTGAGACCATTAACTGCCCCAGCCTTTATATCAGCTTTCCAAAATCCCAGCAGTGACCTTGAAGTCTTAGTCCCCCATTCCAAAAAAAACTTGTCTGTGTGATTCTGACCAGCTGATTTGTTTGTTTGTTTGTTTGTTTGTTATTCCTAAATAATCTCACTTCACTGTAAAAATAAACAGAACCCTCCAATGTTCACAGTCGTGAGAATCGTGTTCTCATAGAATGGTTTGGTTTGGAAAGGACTCTTAAAGATTATCTAGTCCAACCCTGCTGCCATGGGCAGGAACATCTTTCAGAAATACTCTATGTGATATATGTTATGCTCTAAAATGATATATTTCTCTATGATGCATTATGGCATTTCTTTGTCTAAAGAACAATTGAAGTTAGAATACAATACTATGAAGCAGAAGGATTTGGAGGCTGATTCTCTGATGTTTTGAACCGTGTGTATTCAGCTGTCTGTGTGACAAATGGGTGTAAACTGCTATTGTTCTAACTTGGTAAGGTGGATCCACTATGCAGAGCTGTAAGTGACAGCAGCAGGGAGAGAGCCAAGGGTGATTGCCTTCTGACCCACATAAACCAAGATAACATCAACAAAGACCACAATAGGAACAAAGTCAGGCAGTTGCTGGAGTTTTTTATCTGTTCAACTGATAGAGTATATCTCCAGGTAAAGAAACAACTAGCACCCAAAAAAGAGCTGAAGGGGCTGGAAGATCTAAGATGTAAGCTCCTTAACACTTGCTGAAATTAAAAAAACCCTCTCAAGATACAACCTCATGCACCAAAAACTACCTTCTGTCTCTGTCCTCCTCCTCTCTGTCACTCAGCAGAGGATATAGAAGAATACTGATTTTTTTTGTTCAGTAAATGGATTGTAAATTGAAAAATAAATACTCCACAAAGATACTATCACTGCTGTTACTCCTCTCAGGTCAAAATGGTAGAACTTTGAAGCTGAAGTCTGTAACACAAAATACAAATTTAATTTTAAATTTCAGGTCAAATGGAAAAAAACTAAATTCTGGCATGAGTGAGTTAGTGTTATCTGAATCTTCTTTTCTTTGTATTTTTTTTTTTCTAATATTGTCAAGGTTTAATAAGAAAAAAAGCTTTCTTGTGATTATGGTAAACATAACATGAAACAGCATTTCAAAATTTCAAGATAAATGTAAACATTTGAAAATCCTGCATATGAAATTTTGTGTTTTTTTTTTTTTTTTATTATTATTTTTCTTTCCTCTTTCCCTTGACTGTAATAACTAATTTAATGCTATTGTAATTTCACAGATAATTCTTGGTTTCCTCCACAGCTATCCTCCTTCGAGAATTATCACTCTTCAGAGAATCCAAAACCAGTTACACAGTTTTATTTAATGGTCCAAGTATTTAGGAATAGGAAAAAAATTTTGTTCTCAAGTCAAGAAGCTCTAAGATATCTGTTTAAATTTAACAGGTAACCTTGTGTCCCTATTGACTTCAGTGGGAATAGTGGTAATCTTAAACGTAACATAAATAAGTGCTTTTGTTGGTTCAGGACATTACTGCCATTCTCCCTGGAGTTCGGCAATGAATGTATGCAACAGAAAATATGCATGGCACTTGAACCAGAGGAGTTTTCAAAACATAGCACAGCCAGACCCATGTGCTGTGAAAATAATTCATAATGCCATATTTTTGATGCCTTCCTCTTGAAGTCAGGTAAGTGTTGCAAGGTGGGAAAGGTTACACAGCTGCACACACACACATGCCAAGAGCTCTTATCTTCTTGTTACTTTACCACAGACTGAGCTGATAAGCTTATGAAATCAAGGGTTAGTTTAACGAAGAAAAGTATTTTAGATGTCATAGAACAGTTGGTAGAAAAACAGCCACCTCCAGTGAAGTTCAAGAGAAAACAAATGCTGGAAAAGGTCAGAAGGTCTATGGAGCCCATACAGGGGGGTATTTCTAAAAACCAGTGACAGGGCTACTGTCATGGAGGGATCACCAGCTTGGACTGCACAGCTGCAATTTGGCAGGAGCAGACCACTTTTCAAGTTGTCTCTTACCCTAAGAGAGGAGTAACTAACTCATCCTGTGAAAGTATGGATTAGTTTTTTGACTGTCGGTAGTTACCACAAAATCAGCAGTCCAGCCAGCACAACTGCCTACCCACGTTGCCACTACTGCAGGATATGAGTGAGAATGAGATAGTTCAGAGGAACATAGGATCAAACCTGCTATGCTGGGGTTGACCAGAAGCTTTGTAAACCACCATCAATCTGTCAGTAGCAGAAGATTATAGAAAAGAATTAAGCAACTGTGCTTATGTGATGAGATCAGGAAGCTGATTTGGCTGACATCGCTTAGTTTTCAATTGAATCAGTTTCCTGGGCCAGCTGGATAAAGGGATGAGGTTGGAATGCAGGCCAAGGGCAGGAGCAAGTGCAGTACTTATATCATCTTGAACTGTTGTGAAGCTCCCATTTAAGAATGAGGGCAAGTACAGTATGTCTTTAACTGGCATACTTCTTCCAGTCTTTGGTTAATCAGTAATGTAGAGACCCTTCGAGGCAAAGGTTGGATTTGGACTGTCATGGTTGATTACCACTAACAAGCCCATCCTCTATGCATTTGATTAGAATCATAGAATCATAGAGTCATAGAATCATAGAATCATAGAATCATAGAATGGTTTGGGTTGGAAGGGGCCTTAAAGATCATCTAGTCCCACCCTCCTTCCATGGGCAGGGACACCTGCCACTAGACCAGGTTGCTCACAGCCCCGTCCAGCCTGGCCTTGAGCACTGCCAGGGACGGGGCATCCATAGCTTCTCTGGGCAACCTCTGCCAGTGCCTCACTATCCTCACAGCAAAGAATTTCTTCCTTATATCTAGTCTAAATTTACCCTCTTTAGTTGAAGCTATTACCCCTTGTCCTAATCTCTCATTGAGCCTATTTGTGCATCTGACATCCCCAGAATCCTGTGACAGTTGGTTCTACAGCCTAAGTACTGTGCTTCGAACACAAGAAAAGCATGCACATCCTTGTTCCTCTGCTGAACCCCAGATCTGGTCTCTGAGCAGTTCTGAAAGCAAACTAAAAAGATAAAATTTGAAATGGAAACTGCAAGTTTCTTATATAAACTTATCTCTTATCTTCACTCATTTTCTTAAGTAACACTCTAATGTAATTTTTTTAAAAATTCATCAGTTTTCCCCCCCTCTAATTTTCCACAGCAACAGTCAGCAATGAATGGCAAGAAATAAATTATTTCAGGATTGATCTCAATACTGGGAGAAGTTAGAATATTATGCTTTCAACTGCAGCACAAGAAAACTGCAGAATGGGACTGTGCCAATTTGCTTGCCCTTTAGCAGCTGATTAAAATTATTACATGTCTGCCTACCTCAGATGCATGTCCTGACCCTATATTTAACAGGCCCCCTCCCTTGTACCCACAAAGAATACATAGGCGAATTTTTGTTCACAGAACAGAGAACAACATAACCAAATGTGCTGTCCCAGGAATCAAAGTCCATTTCATCATGTATGTCAAAGTTCTCCTATTATGAAAATTTTTGAATGACTGATATGGCTAAGGAGGAAAGAGATAATTTTTCAAGAAATCAAAAAGTTAAATGCTTTTTAGTGGAAAAATCTGGATTTTTGCTGTATTTGGCGTAGAGATTTTACAAAAAGAAAAGTTCTTTCTAAGGAAAATGGAGATCATACCTATGATCTTTTTGTATCTATGAAATACAAACATTTCAAAATCTCTGCACTGGAATTTTATCATCTCTGCTACTCAGTTGCAGTTACTGTAAAAACAAGGATAAGCTTTGCATTATTAACTAATGTGTTCTTTTCGAGACTGAAACAAAACTGTTTCTTTTGGCATACTGTCACTTTGGGTAATCTTATACAAGGGAAAATCCTGGAAGTAGGCTTACTGTTTTAATAGATCTGGTTTTGATTTAAGTTCAAGGTTCTGATCTCTCTGCTGGCTTTTCAATATGCCCTTCACTCTGTTCCAAATCAAAGGTCCTCTGGACAGTTATGTGTGTTGTCTACCATTAGATGCATTGCTTTTCACTGTTCCAAACAGTGAAGTTGTCACACTGTAGTGAAGACTTGGGATTCCACTGTCACAGCTAGACTACCTCAGTTTGCATCAGGTCTGTGAAGTTTTTGAGTCAAGTAGGTTAACACGAGAACAGATGTGTGCTACAGGCTTCATTATGGTATCAGAAATAGTATGGTGAATAACAAATGTCTTTTAATGATGGCTACCACTGCAAACAGTCACAGAAGTTTAAGTATTTTTCGAAAAATAAACACAATAAATTCACACTTGAATGACCAAAGCTTTGTGCAAGTTCCTAAATAAAAGACTATTGTTCTTAAAGCTGGCAAGCTGCTATGTCTCCTACTGAGTAAAAAAGGTGTTCTGGAAGCCCAGACTGAGTATAATGAAGGCAGTTTTGGTATTTGAGGTCTGTCTTTTCTCTCCTCCATCTCTTTCCAGTTGTCTTGTATTGGTCTCCTAGTTGTTATAAAAATTTATCCCATTTTCTTGATCCTACTCAGATGTCTTTCTCCTTTTGGATGTTCCTTCAAACCCCTCCTACCATAGCCCATAGCTGAGTTGTCAAAGTACAATTGAAAAGGTAACATTTCTGTGGCTAAAAAACCAAACAAATCAAAAGTATCCATGGAAATTTTTAGGTCAAGAATTAAAACCACGGTCAAGTTCCATTTAAGTTCAAAACCAATTAAACTGAATAGAAGATAGGAAGTTGCTGTTTTCCAAACATGTCTGTGTGACTTTATAGCCTATGACCCTTGGCCACTTTAATGAGACTCAGGTCAGGTCTGTAATACGAAATTTTGCTGGAACAGCTATGTTGATGAGGAGAGTGGTAAAGTGCTATGTGTGATTGACAGAACTGTGCTGGTGAAATTGCTAATGTAAGCACAGTCATATTGGCAAAACTACACTTTTGCTGATGCTTCCTTTTATTCTGAGGAGGGGGGAGGTGGGAGGAGGGAGAGAGGTAGTGTAATATTAAACGATTCTATGCAAAGCGCAGTTTTATTTATATAAAATGTATTCATATTTGGAAGGCTTTGCTGCTGAAATGTATCAATGATTAGAATTGGCCAGTCAATGACAGTATGTCACACTGGCACTTAAAATACATATATTGCTGCTCGAGTAGAATAGGTAGGTGTCATACAACAAATCTACATTTACAAAGGGGTCTCTGATACTTCCTTTTTCAATGAAAGTATAGCAAACAGAAAAAGGAAGAGTCACACTGTGACTGAGGAGGCATCCCAGATTTTACATGGAACTGAAACAACCCCTCATTAGACACCCAGAGATCACAAAAGTCTGTGATGCCTTCAACAGAGTTGCAACTGAAAAAGCTGAAAAGTAATAGAAGTGGGAGAAGACCCCAGTATGTTATTGACTGATATATCAGAATACCTCCTTGAGGAAATTACGCAATTGGGTTGTTTTAATGTGGGCACCAAGTACCCAAAGAAAAGAAGTGGCTCATTTAGAATCATCAGCTCTATTGGGTAATTACTTTAATTAGGTAGTTTTTGAAAACTGCGTATTAGCTACATGACAGATCAGAATTGTTTTGGTCTATTGAGTAATTATTTAATTAGGCCACATTTTAAAACCTGTTTATCTCCCATATAATGGTTGGAACCAGCTCCTTCTGGTTTATTTTTAATTATTTAATGAGGCCAAATATATCCAAAAAATCCTTCCCCTGTGCTTTAGGGGAAAATAAAATTTTAAAAAAATTCTAAGGTGTTTTAATAAGAATTTACTACATGCAGGCAGCATGTCTTTCTTGGTAATGCTGCAAGAATTGAAGCAAGGAGGACAGAAAGGTAACAGCCTTTCTGGAGAAGACCAATGGAAAAGCCTAAAAATGAATAAGAAGGAAAATTTTAGTCACTTTTGTTAGACTATCTATGCAACAGTAAAAGTGAAAAGCAGCCAAGAATCACCTTTTTTCATCTAGCCAAGGGAAAATGAATCAGTGCTACAAGGTATTCTGGCAAGGTAAAGATGATTCAGAGTTCTTAATTAAACAGAGATAAAAGATCAAAGCAGAAGCATGGTCAAAGGAAACTATGTTTCTTTGCAAAAAATCAACCTGGATTAGAGGGGAATGGTGATCCAACATAATTTTTGAGCTAGGGAGATCTGCAAACTAGGTATGATCCTGACAACACTGAAGTCAGTGCCACAACTTCCACTCTTGTGAATGGGAGAAAACCTCAGTGTGTACCATTTCAACTATGAATATTTTGCAAGAAGCCTTCTAGCAATGGAAAGTGCTATTCCCAAGTATGCTTAAAATAATTTAAAAAAACCATGGATTTGGTGCTAAATGCATAGATGAATGTGTGTTTCGCTAAGTTATTTAACCATACTATTCTTAAAAGGACATTAGAAAAACATGGAAAGGGTGCTGCAGAGCCCAAGACTCTTCCTGGAATTTTGTACATACCGGACACTTGTACAAGATTCTTGCCAACCAACAACAGATATGTTACTAAATTTACTAGTGCTGGATTTCATGGTATGATTTTTTTTAAAAAAAAACAAAACAACAGAAAGACTGAAGGGATATAGAAACTGTGGACGTGGGAGAAATACAAGATATAAGCAGCATTTACCCACTGCATCCTATTGTGAAGAATGATATTCTTCAGATGTCATTGCATGATTTTGTGCTGGTTGATAAGGAATAAAAGAAGGTAGAACAGTTTCAAAGTAAAAGGAATGGAATGACAGCAGTGATAGCGTTGCTGTAGCTGTCATGTCTAACCTTGCCTTACTGAAATAGCAATAGTTTCAAATAAAATTATGAGACTCGTTTCTGTAGCTGTAATATACGAGACCTTTGCCCCGAATCCATCCAGAATTATGGCAATTTAACAAATTACTACCCGTCAGTAGAACTGCAGGAACTGTCCATATGACATGAACCTGTGTCTGGTAGGGGGTTTGGATTTGTTTAATGGAGTTTTATTTTATGTCACATTATCTCAAGCCCAGGAAAGGCTTGTGAACATTCATAGTAGTTCCAAGCTGACAGCATTGGAGCCACCTTAGCACTGTCATGGGTCGGAGGCAGTCGGTTCCTGAATTTCTTGGAAGAATTTACTTGGCTCCTGAAGGTGGGTGGGTCACAGATCTCAAGGACAGAAGGCTTTTAAATCCACAAGGCATCATGAGCTTATCACATATGAACTGCCATAAACTATTGATTTTCATGCAGTTGGTCTGTATGGGTACCAGTGATTTCTGTTCATCTATATCCTACACAACAACTGAGGTCTCAGGGGGAAAAAAAAGAAAAAAAAAAGAAAAAAAAAAAGAAAGGAGAAAATAAACAAAACTTCATGCTGGTCAAACTGCTCCTAAATTGTATTTGTGTGGAATCTGAGTCACTCACTGAGCCTCCCCACTCCACTCCTTGGCTCAGTGGTTACTTGAAAGGATCCAGTTAACAGCTTCAAAACCTCCCTGGACCTCAGTTCCTGAAAGAGTAATGCTTCTGGACAGAAGTAAAATATTGCCTTTCTTGGCTTCATCTCAGGAGGTCCTTTCTTTCCTTCAGACATTCCTTCTACTATATTCTCTGATTCTATCCAGATTGTTGTCTCTTGCCAGAATCCCCTCTGAGCTTTGGTGGAAAAAACCCCTATGTACAGCTCTTCACTCCACTGTATTTTTCCTTCTTTTGGTGTCTGGGTGTTGGGGCATATTTCCCTTTCCAAGGAAAAATCTGTTTAAGAGTCCAAGAATAGGAAAGTTCAAGGAGTTTCACTGTTTCCCTCACATCATTCTTTGTGTCAATGTGGATAGGGGGTGAGGCAAGAATGGAGGGAGGAAAAAAGGCTGGATGCTTGACCTTTAAGTTGAGTATTTAAAGAGGCTTGGTCCTTAAAATCTTGAGAATCCCTGAGGTCTGCTGGAGTCATGGATTATTCTTTCCTACAGGTCTGTACCTCCACACAGGTCCTCAATTCATGACTTTATTGATGAGTGAGTGTCTCATGGCAGGAGACACTCCTGGCACTCCTGACACTCATGGCAGGAGACACTACCTAAGGCATACTATATATAGCAGTGATGCTGAGCTGGCTTAACAGTGTGATAAAATGAAGGGCTCTAGAAAGGGGCAATCTCCTTGCACAGAATATGTATTATACATCTTCCCAGGCTTTCGTTGCTCAAAGAAACAAGACACTTCTTTCTTAAAGTCAGTGGCTCAATATTAAAACAACAGGAGAAAAGGAAAATAAGTCTAACTAGGACCTGTTTTGTCAACATAAGCTGAATAAAACTTAGGTCTCATCTTCCATACTTTTGGATGCTTCCTGTTCTTTGTGTCTCTGATATAAATGGGACATAATCTCTGTGTGCCATAGGGAAATGCACAGGCCTGGTGGTGTTCTGCACCCTTCAAAGCACTAAAGAAACGTAGAGCCTGTAAGACACTCAAATAAGATTTCTCCATCATCTGGAATAAGAAATGACTTGTATGTTTTTTATTTTTAGCTAAATTTTAGCTATTTTTAACCTTTCTAATAGAAGACATCAGTATGAACTCAATGGTATTTTGCTTGGATTCATCCCATTTCAGAATTATGCAAGTGCAAAAAATCTGAAAATAATAAGTCAATTTTTTTAATACATACAGATAAATCAGACTGCCTCTGTTTATTTGTATGCAGAATTTGGGAAGGGAGGGAAAATACTTTTGGGCAATGCTTATGCCAGTCCTTCACATGCCAAGTTTTGAGTTTAGATGCCAAATATATTTTTACAAGTCAATTGTAAACCTTTGGTAAATATTATTTCTCTTGGATTAGTAACGTAAGCTGAACTATAGAACCAAAAATGTTCTGCAGGGGTTTCCAGTTGTGGCAAAACACAATATGCATGAAAATAGTTATGGACTTACAGTGTCACATTCTGACAAAAGTTGCCTAAATCACTGTTCAGGAAACCATCCGAAGTGGCCATTTAACGCTCTGAATGTTCTTTCCAGCATGGTTGATTGCCAGGATATTTGTGCATGAATTACATTTTATTGCCTCATTATACTTGACTGATTTATGTAGAGGCATTTGTGTAACTATGAGCAAACCTTTAAATGTTTTAGGAGTTTGCTTTGCCACAGGGAAAAATCCCGCAGTTTTGATCTCACTATTGGTTTGGATTTCCTGAGAAGGGGCTTTCTCATCACATTTTCCCCAGTATTTCCTAGTAATAAACCTGGCTAAAATAACATGCTTGCGTGCAGCCAAGATTTACAGGGGTTTCTCAGAAGCGCTATGGTTGTCATTCTGGAATAGTGGAATTTCCTTAGCTCGTAAAAGGACATTTTAGGGCAGTGACAGTTTGTTTCAATATGTTTGTAATGCTGTTTTTCCCTCTGAGGGGTGCAGTGGAGTATTTTTAATGCTAGAGAAGCAAAAAGGAAAAAGTCAGTTGATGAAAGCATCTGTCTCATTAGTCTCTGTGTTGATCATGTGTTGCTGAGGAGTTACTGAGTGGCAATAACGGGCAACGCCATTTTCCTTTGCACTGGGAGGCTGGAAAATGGGCAGAAACTGTCAAGGGAACTGAAGGGACACCTGTCAAGACATCCTATGGGATGATGACCCCCACAGTGGTCAGTCAGAGGCTGTAGGGCCTCTGTGGGGCAGCAGTCAGGGTCTGTCTCAGACCCATCCCTGGGCATCGGGCACCTCCCTGGGGACAGGGGCAGGCCGGGATGTCAGCCTGTACGTGGGCCAGCAGGGCAGGGCTGGGCCTGGCGTCCCAGCAACAGCACTGAAATCCCTTTGGGGGCTGAAAGCATGGCCAGGGTCATGGCCAGGGTGAGGGAGGCCCCAGGCAACTGGGCAGGGACATGGAGGCTCGTCAGTGCCTTCGGCCCTGAGAGTCTGCCAGAGGGAAACCTTGGCACCAGCACTGCCGTGGCTTGCAAATCTGAAAACTATGACCAAATGCCATGTAGGTAATGTGTAGCTCTACCAAAACCTGCAGGACAAATTCCCTAGAAAGTGGGCAGGAGGAGCACTCTGGCTCATCTCCCCAGCCAGTTCCTGCACCTTGCCAAAGTGGCTGTTCCCTGGGCTGAACTTGGTTCTGTGCAGCTCACACCATGACCTGTCACAGAGCTCAGCTGGAGGGTGGGCACGTGGTCCCTCATCCCCAAGGGATCCAGGAGATGAGGTGGGAACTGGATGCAAAAGCACAAGCCTCTGGGAAACATCTTAGGCTGAACAGCAAGGTGTTTTTGGAGCGTTAGTGTCTGCTGGCTTTGCCAACCACTTGCTATATGGGTTTTCTGGATTGCTTTCTTGGACTTCACTGACTACATTTCATCCAACTTCCATTCCATGCACAAAGTAGGCACACTGGATCTCATCTTACAGTCCTCTCTCCATAAGTGAGCTCCGAAAAAAGGCAATGGCAATGAACAAAACCCACCAAACTGCTCAGCAAGTGGTGCTCAATATGGTGGGGGATTTTTTGGTGGTTTTGATTTTTTGAGCACAAAAGCTAACTTTTGTTTTGTGCTTTCTCAGTTGTTGCAACTCAGTTAGAAGTGACAGTGGGTGCTGACTAAAAAAAAATACTCAATCTCTATAATGCCAGAATGTTATTATTTTGGGGCTCTGACTGAGAGGAGAAAAATGTTCCTTTTTTCTCCTGCCATTGTGTCATGTGTCATTTAGGAAGCTTCTCCAAACAGCTCTTGTTTTTTAAGAGGAAACTGAAGTCAGCACAAAACCTTTTAAATGTTTCCTGAAGTAATTATGTGAGCATATGTGTTCTTTAGAAAGTATGGTTAGTTGTCTCTGCTGCTGCAGATTTGGATATCTGAACTGAGTTTTCCCAGGTTAACTCCAGAGCTGGAACTTGGTGAGTGGACACTGTAGACAGCTGAAGTCCCACAGCATTTGCTTTGCGTCTTGATTACACAAGCCCTTGTCTTGAAAGCCCTGTGGATTTCATAGACATTGCCAATACAGAGCACAGATCTCTGTGCTGTACTCTTCCATGTAATGCAGCGTTTCCTGCAGGCAGGCAGGCACCTCACAAACTCATCCCACATCACTGGAGTGGTGGTGGAAATCTTAGATTTAAAATCTAGATTTAAACAAAAAGAGAATCTGGCACTCTGTTTAGAGAAAAATGTGCTTATTTCTGCATGAAAGCTGCGATCCTTACCATAGAATGCCACCAGCTCCACATAGATCTGTAATATTACTAAACATATTGGCCTGAATTCTCAAATGTCTCACATCATGTGTCAACCTATGAGAGATAATGGGGCTGCGTGACATCTAGATATTACTGAGCATCTCTAGTAGCTGGAGCATTCAGACATTCTTGGTGACTTTCTGTGAGTCACTGGGGTTATTTGGCACATGAAATATATAAAGAAAATGACAATACTCAGTGTCATGCCATAAGTTTTTTCTACTCTAAATGCCTTTCTTTCAGATGGTTCAGATTAGAACATGCAAAAAGTTTGATCTTGGACACTTCATTTTATTATTTTTTTTAAAAACTTTCCCTCCGTTTTATTTGTGTATGCATCTGTATCTCTTGCTGCCCAAAATTTAAGAATAAAAATTCTAGCTCTGATATACTGGATTCTAATCTTCCTTCCTTCCTTCCTTCCTGCCTGCCTTCCTGCCTGCCTTCCTGCCTGCCTGCCTGCCTGCTTTCCTGCCTGCCTGCCTGCTTTCCTGCCTTCCTGCCTTCCTGCCTTCCTTCCTTCCTGCCTTCCTGCCTGCCTGCCTGCCTGCCTTGCCTGCCTTGCCTGCCTGCCTGCCTTCCTTGCCTTCCTGCCTTCCTTGCCTTCCTGCCTTCCTTGTTTTTTGGGGGTTTTTTGCCTCTGCGCTTTTGCTTTTCTATCAGTATGGAATGTTAAAACCATACTAGCAAACCAACACTTCGCTTAATCCTACTGTCTTTTGTTACAGAAGGAGCAGTGTGGTTCTGAACAGCTCACTATTCCCATAACGTCTCAAGTTTAAAAAGACCAGCTCCCCCACCATTAATCTTCTTTACGATTTGCAAAGGGTGTTGATTTTTGCATAGGTTAACTTAGGATATTCTGGTATGTACTTTTGATGCATGATATACAAAGGCTCTGCTGAGATTCTTGGCTTGATTTTAAGATAGACATTTATTGCTTGCCTGGATATCCATAATTTCAAAACAAGGGAAGTGCCTGAGGAAATTTCTGGGGTCTTTACTATCACAAAGGGGAAGCAGAGGAAGATGAATGATATAGATATTTTTTTTCCCCTCTCTGATTCACACAGGTTTAGCTGAAGGCTTTAATTGTTCCTACAACAATTAAGCTATGGTATGATTTATTGTCTGGGCTCAGACTTTACACTTAATTTTCTTTTGTCAGACCTACACAATGTCAACTCCTAGCTTGTAACGATGGATGTGCATGCTTCTCTAACTTGTCCAGTTGCCTCCAAAGTTGGGATCTGTTAACAAGATTTAGATTCTGTGTCCCTTGGGTTGTGAAAGTATGACCCACTCCCTGGTGCTACAGTTTCTCTTAAAAATCTACCTCTTCTATTATTTTAAAGAGGGTTGACTTTGCTTCCAACCATTATTGTTTGCTATGCCTTAAACAACAGAGCCCATATTTTCACTGTTAATATTTGTCAGTCAAGTCACCTCTAAATCTTCTGTCTGATTAGTTAATCAGGTAGAGGTCTGTAATTCTTGACTTTTAAGGTATTTTGTCTCTAACTTGAATAACTTCATAACTATTTTTTTTATGCATCCATTCCAATTTTCAAAAAGTGTTTTCTTAAAACATAAGCACAAAGGACTGCTATGCTTTTCAGGAATCAAACTGCATCCAGTTTTGGCATTCGCACTTAAAAACGCTACTGAAAAATGTGAAGTGTGTGGAAAATAGTGCCACAAAAAATTGTGGCTCTTAAACCCATTAACTATATTATAAAATGTTTCTTATCTGAATTCCACTGAAATCACTGGAAAACATCATTATGAACTTTGAGATCTATTCTTTATTAATATTGTTTACTTTTTTCCCCAGTGAAATCTTATAGATAACCCACTATGTATACTCAGATGCAGATCTTGTTTTCATTATAAATTTTGACGTTTGCTAGTTATCTAATAATTTGATCATATATTTTCATGCTCTATTTTTGTCCCTTTGGTAGAAGGAAAAATCAGGAGGAAATCTCCCTGACAGCTGGGAAATGCACACTTGGGAAGCGTACGCTATTTATTAATATTACAAAGAGATATACATACACATTTTCAATGCAGCTTTAAACTTTCTCTCTTCATTGTTATTAATGTGATTTGTATCACAAGAACTTGCATTGTCTTCAACAAACAGTGACTGAAGAAGGGCCAAACATAACTTAACAGGGGTGACATTTCTCCTATTAGTGCAAGAAGAGGACTACATGTGTTCATACTTGCTTGGAGCTTTCTTGTACTGTGTGTTGCAGAGGAGTTCACAGGGTTCATTTTGCACAGAGGTACAGAATTCTTGCCAAAGAAATCCCCCACACAGACCTATTTGTCACTCAGGTATCATGGACCTGCTACTTATCATGTTGGGACAGCAGTTATGCCAGACACTGAGAATATGAAATGGAGGCCATCTGGAGGTCTGGATAATGTTTCATTGTGCAGCTGAAAATTTACATTCACCCTCTAAAGACTGTGAAGATCTCAGAGAGGTTGCTTGGCTGAAGTCAATCACTTCCTTAGGAAGAAGACATTGAGTAAATTTGGCATAAGCCGATGCTAGATTTGACACTGTAATGTCAAAGCAGCCACACCAGCTTTATCAAGAAACGTATCTACTTTCTGATCCCTTCATGCCTACTGATTTACTGAGTTATTGTGCATGTCTATATGTGCAGTTTAGAGTGTTTTAAAATACCATTAAATACCATCACGTATTTAAAGACAGAATTATGGGCAGATCCTGGAGTAATTTCATATGAGCCCATAGTATGCAACCTACCAATTTTTGGTTTTGAATCCTGTGCACTCTTTCTTTGACTTATGCAGAATATTTCACTTTATATTTACTAAATAACCTCTTTTTTTTTTTTTTTTTTTCTTTCTTTTCCTTTCTTCTTCTGCCTGTGTTATTTCTTTGCTCTTGAGTTACCTTGGTATATTTACTTTCAAGATGCAGTTGATTTTCCCAGAATAGTGAAGATGCAGCCTTCTGTCAGACTTTCACTTCATCTATCTGTAATAGGAGGTTTTCATTCACTATTTACAGTGTTTAATAACTGTGGAGAAAAATCATACCTCCTGCTGAGATGCTTTCCAGGTGCTTTCAAGGTATTGTAACTAATGGAACTGGAGAGTGATGTTTGTCATGTAACAGGGGACATCAAGAGCTCTGCAATGTGAGCAGAGGAGAAACTTTGAATAAAAGAGACAGCTCTTTCAGCATGTAATATTTGTTTCCCAAAATGTTCAATATTGGCCTCTTTCCTCCGAGTTCTGTTTTCTTGTTGATTTCCTGCATATTAATCAGGGTGAGAAAGTGTACAGAATCTGCTAGGAGATTTTACAGCAGACAAGGATCTTCCAGCTTAAGGGTGCTCAAGAGCTCTAATTCAACTTTTTTTCTATTCTTATAATGGAAAATATAGATCATCAGGATGTTGATGCCTTAGTATTTTGCTAAGACATTGTTTAATTCAAAAGTGATAAATAATAATATAATTACAGTCCTTACTGCTTGACTTTGTATATTTTCATTGACTTGAGCAGTTCCATTGACAACAGTGAAGATGCATTCTTACTGTAATTTTTTATTAGTGGTTTTGTAAATCATATATGGTTTCAGTTCAATGAAAAATATGCAGGAGAGAGAAACACTTGGTATCCTGCGGTAAGTCAGTGTATTGAACTGTAATTTCCATGCTCTTTAGCAGTACACGTGGTGTCAGCCTTCACAGTGGTTGTGCAGCCCTCTGAGGGAACAAAAATGCAGCCTTCTTCCTCCTGGGGCAGCCGTCATTGGTATGCTGTAGCTGACAGCTAAACTGCAGATTGTGTTCAGGACAATCTCACTAAACACCTTAAGCATCTACCCTTTTCATTAATGGATTTAAAACAAACTGCAAGTACTGTTGACAAAGCTTATTGCAAATACATTATAGAGGTGAGAGCAGGCACTAGCCTTGCTGGAAGTGGGGCAAAGCATAAGAGCTGTCTCAAATATTAGCTGCCTCTACTACTGTTCTGTTCAAACAGTCTTTCATACTGTTTACCTTCACAATACTCTGTAGTGGCAGCTATGCCTTTATCTGTGATTTGCGAGGGAGGAAGTTAGAACACAGCTAAACACCTTGCCTAAAGTCACACAGGAAGTATACAGTGACTAGGGAAGTTAAATGCTAGGTTAGTTCTCTGGTCATTAGACATTTCTTCCATGTTAAATAATCTTTCTTTTCATAGATGAAAATGAAGGAGTTGTTTGCTGTGAAATGTAGTGTAGAACACATATTCTAACGCTTTTACATAACACAGTACATGTGCCTGAGCAATTGCTTAGTGCAAGCTGGAACACAGTGGGAATGATAGCAAGATTTTTCCTGGAAATGCATGTAGGCTGTATAAAAATTGAAATTATTTGCGTGTAAATAATTCACAGTAGTATTGCCTGCAACTGACAGAAAACTGGCTTAAGATGGAGCAGCAAACAACTACAAGTCAGTAGATTTGAAATGAGAGTGGGTAATGGAAAGCCTTTGCTGTTGGTTCACACATTGTGCTGTCACAGAAGTCAGCCAGAGATAAGTGCAATCATTGAGTCTTGTGTGCGAAGAACTAAAAGATGTGATGTAGATGGTGGAAAATATTTAGGTATTTACAATTTGCTCTTGCATACCAAAGCAGCTGTAAAATAGTAAGATTAAGATTAACCACTTGCCAGATAACATCATATCAAGCATCTTTACTGGGCTTGCACATCTTAATGCTTATCTCAGAATTCAAGGAACTATCCAGGAGCCTGTTTCACAAAATGTTGCCATCACTACATTTAGGATGATTCAGAGATTGAGAAGGGTGAGGGACTCTGGTTACAGACTTGCCACAAGGCATCTCAGTGAAAGATTATTGAGATAGGCTGGATGGAACTGGAATAATTTTATATAATCTTATACAAAGAACCTTGTGCTGTCCTATAGAACAAACCACTCTAAGTTGCTTTGAAAAGCCATGTGATTTCCATTAGATTCGGCCATCTGATTTTTCTCAGGTTGCTATTAATGGTCCCATCCAGAGTGATATACAGTTCATAATCATTTCACTTTATTTCTGCACACAGAGAGTTTGTTATGGTGGAGTGTTGCTGGAGGGTACACTAGATGGCATTCTTGATAACTGTGCATTTCTATATAAACTTGCTGAAGCTCAAATGTCGTTTAGGGATTCCTGGAATAATTTCAGCAAGTCTGCTAAATTCCCCATCTGTGGTAGTTGCTTAAATGCTACACATATAGTTTTGGCTGTATCTCACTTTCCTAGTTACAGGCAAGTGGATGGCTCATGTTTAAGCTTTGACAGCTCGTTAACTAGTCCTCATCGAATTGCTAGGTTACCTGTTCAGAGGCAGTAATCTCCTCAGTGTAAATCAGGCTGCCTCTACCGACTTCAAAGGGAGTAGGCTTCTTTGTGGTAGCTTTGGATCTGGCCCGCTGTCTTTAAAACTGTATCCCTTGAAAGCTCTCCTGTGAAGAAGCCTGGGGCAGACAATTATGATGACCTTTGTCATGATCTTATTGTAACATTCATTCTCTTCCCCCTTGTAATATTTGGCACCACCAAGTTGCATTTAATGTTAGGTAAAGACCAGCTTGAGGCAAAGCCATTTCTGTTTACATTTTAAACTGCAGAGCATTCTTTGGGGATCTGTAAAAATAAAAGCCAACAGCGCTGATGTCTACCTCTTCCATGGCTCTTATCTGCACCATATAAATGAGCACAATCAGTATTTAAAGTTCTTGAAGGAGATAAATCTATTGTATTTACATTTTTGTTAGCAATCCAGGAAACTTCAGACATAAGATTTGTTATAAATAAATATTCATGATTAGAGATAATATTTCTATCTGACACATATGTAGCTGTGGGAGGATTTTATGCTGTATTAATATAAAAGAATGAAGTGTGATCAAAATGTATGTGTTAGTTTGATTCAAAATTTCTAAGAAGGAAGTAATCTGTCAGTCAAGAATTATTACTCGCTAGAGGGATATTTATCAATCATCCTAACTGAAAAAAAAAAAAAAATCAAAGAGCAGACTCGACCTAAATATTAATCGTTGCTCTAGCTTTTGAGGTTTTGGATATGATTTCCTGGTCAGTGACGATCGCTACAAGGCATAAGCAAAAGATAGACTGTTGATGGAAGAAGCTTTTGAGTCTGTTCTTTAAAGTCACCAGACTGTGATCATCAAGCATGATCTGAAATTTTGAATCACTGAGCTGAAAGAGATCTTAAACCTTTATCTAGTGCATCTGCATGCTCTAAGACAGGATGTAGTGTTTTTAATCTATGTCAAATAACTTCTTCTGACCATCATTTTGTGGTCACTGCCTACATTTTAAGCACATGTTAAAACTAAATAAACAATCCAATCCAGCCAGATCTGTGAATATTAAATACGTTGAACATTAACTTGAACTTTTAGCTGAGCAAAATGGGAAAGGAATGCACAGTGTAGCAGTTAGTATTTGTTTTTCATTAAAGGAATTGCTTTATATGTTATAAAATTATTTTGGTGTTAATATACTGTATATAATCCTTGAATTTTATGTTCCTCCTACACTTTTCAATTGTGTTATTTGGCTATCCCTGATATGAATTTCCCATTTGCACCTATTTAAACCCAGGGTTTTAGTGGGATCAGTTACATTGTCAAGTGTAACTAGCTCAGCCAAGCAGGCTGGGGAGCACTGAAAACTAGTTGCTAATTGACAAATAATGTCACCTGGAGTTTTATTTGTATAACTGTCATCTGTTGTCTTTTGGGACAAAGGGCTGAACCTTTACCTTGGTTTCATTTTACCTGTGGATTTGAGACTTCAGAGTAAGTTGGAGGGGAAAAAAACGGAAAAACTTAGGGAAAACTGCCCAAATTCTTTTATTGTCATCTCACACTGAGTGATCTGTTTCACCAGGAAATGGTTTATCCAGCAAATTTGACTGTTTGTGAAATACATACAAATATGCTCTAACATGTTCCCATGTGCTCAGCATTTGAAATTACTCATCAAATGACATACTTCAGTCAAAGGTTGACTGTGAGTTGTTCATAATATGCCTGTGGGCACCTTGTCTGTGTGCCGTGCTAAGCACAAATGTTTTCCAGTAATAAGCAGCAGTTCCTAACTTAAAAGATGCATTATTGTTTTGATTTTTCACTATGTTTATTATATTCTGCATGTCAAAGTATATCATCATCTCTTTCATATATGACACCATTTCTCTTTCCTTGTTGGATATATTCCCATGCCAACATCAGCTCTCAAGACAAGCTCACAAACTGCTGCAGCACAAACACTTGTACATACATATTTGCATGAGTCAACCCCTATTTACATGCTAAGCAAACAAAAATTTGCTGATATAAACACATTGGCAAATAAATAGAAGCAACAGTAAGTACCATCAAAGTGAATTTACTGGTTTTGTTCTGAATAAACAGGTATTTTTTCTTGGTCTTCTCTACCTTTAATGCCATTTATTTAAAACTTTTCTGTAGCATCTGCTTCAAAACAAAGAATCCGTACAGGTGCAGCTACTTCATTCTCTAAAAGATCACACAAGCATTATAATGACCCAAAGGTGAATGTCGGGCTATTAACAAAGCCCAGACTAAGTGAGCTTTAATTGATTTCAGGTTTCATAATGAGATTTCACACAGTTCTGTATGGTGAGTAGCTGCATGGAGTTCAGCCACATATGATTTTTAGAGCAATTATAAAAATACTTTGTTAGAATGCAATGTTCTCTGTAAAAGAAGGAGGCACCCCTCAGTGCTACCAAGAAATCGCTGTATGATTCTTATAATAAATGCATTAAAAATGTACAAGTATACATATGTGTATAAATGCAGACATATGCATCTATATGTATATATGTATGTGTGTATGCAGTTACTTATGTATACATATGCACATCTGTTTATGTACATAAGTATATGAAGTTACAAACATGCACACTTCTGTCATATTTATGTATAATACAATTTTATAGCTATAGAGAAGAAATCAGTCCAGCCGTACTTTGAAGACAGAGTATATGTTGTTTTATTTTGTCTTTAAACTGTGACATAAAAATAATTTTAACTAGAAGTCCAAAAGAGGTCAATTTTGCATTCCTTTCTGTGCCAAGAAAGGATAATGCATAATTATGTTATGCTTTTGGTGTCTCCCTAAAAAAAAAATCTCACTGGAACAGATAAGGGTTCAAATAAATGTTACTTTACTTAGGCTCTCAGTGACAATAATCGTTTTCACAGTTCATTTGCTTTTGCTTTACTTCATACAGCTGTGCATGGGAATCTGGTCTGCAGGTCATTATACAATCTTGATGTTCCTAGCTGAATCATCTGCAGAGATTGATTGAAAACATACTTCACCTTTGATGTGGTGGGTGTTTTTTTTCCCTTGCATTTGCCTTCATATTTAGTTCATTATGGTATTCCTGGAATGCTGAGTCTTTGACATTCATACACCCATGAGGACAGCAAAAGGTCTAGCTTGCACTATTAGATGCAAATTACATCTAATATCCTATACTCAAATAAATCTCAAAGTGCTATCTTAAACTCATAAATGCCAAGAAATATAAATAGAAAGCAACTTTGGATCATACTGACATGAAAAATACCATGGCACAAAGATTTAGGCATTGGATATTGACCTTAACTTTGCATTCTCTGGCTGCTCCTGGAGGGAGTCAAAAGCTTAATATTAGGCTTTTATTGTATTCATTAGCAATCTTTCATATTGTACTCAAGCTGCATGTCAAGCAAAAATGCATTAAAATGTGTTATATCACTAAGAGATGATGTAAATCTTTATTGAGTCTTCATCTCTTTTCACATTGAAGGCTAGTTAATCCCTTCCATTTTCTTTTATGAAGGGATAGACAGACCACACAAAAGCCAGAGGGATGAGCCTAAATCATATCATCTCTGACCAAGAAGTAATGTAAAAAACACCAAGCATGTGCGGTTCTGAGATACACAGTGTATAGCTAGCGGATCTGGAGACTGGCCTTGCTCAAACATATAATCTTTTTTACCAGAAATAAGATTTTCTGTGTCTGACAATGGTGTGTTAACTATCACCTTATTTGTCCCTATTTTGCGTAATTGAACAGAAACTGTATTTGTGGACTTTACATGGAAACGTGTTTGTAAGAAGCTGCATTATTAAATAAGATGGAAATTAAAAGAATGTAATGAATCTCTGTGTTCATACCTATTAAATAAAATATATCTTCTTGGATTTCCCATGATAAACATTGTCATATTATATGATGATTGTTCTCATTACAGAGACCAGGATATGGTTAACAATCTCTGAAAATGTGTTAAACCTGAAGCAGATACCCACCACAGCCACTTCCATCCACTTTGTATATGACAGCTGGATAGGGCACAGACTGAGTTGGAGGCTCTTTTCAGCTTTCAGGAATCTTTCAATTCCTTGTTGCTTATCCTCAGGCAAATACAATAACCACAGAGCTCCAGGTAACATTGGCAGCTGGGGGAGGAAAGATAAATTCCACATGCCTGTTGCAGCTTGTTTTGTCACATTGCAGAAAGGAATGTAGGATTCAGGGAATTTTAAACAGAAAGCACAGTTGAGGTAGCCACTCAGTAGTCAAGTCACAAAGGATGTGTCATTCTCAGAGGAGTCATGCTAACTTTTCTGGTTTCTTTCTGGCCCAAAGAACCCCAGTGCTTTTTTTCATAGCCTGTTAGCTCTGACCACCAACATAAGAAGGAAGAAAACCTTTTGGCAGAGGAAGGAATTAGCTTCCATCTCCCACTTCCTGGGGAAGCCACTATGTTTTAGATAAATCGTTAGTTGCACTGTGCCCTTCTCCAAGAATCCAGTAGCTGTGAAAATACCTCATGCTTTATGAGGGTCTGACCTGGCCTATGTGCATAAGTTCTACCCTGATAATGCTCACCAGGTCAGGGAGGCCCTGGGGGGACTTCAGTGAAGGAACGCCTGTTTAACACCCAGCCTGGTCTTCAGTGTGAGCTTTACAGTGCAATGTTCAACCATGCCTAAACATAAGTGCTTCTGCAATTGTGCAGAAGTTAAGCTCTTTGGGAAGTTTAAGATCACAAAAGGCAACAACTGTGAAGACTGGGTGCCCTTGATGCTTACATGGCACCTGAACAGGGACTTTCAGGAGCATCATTTTGGATGTAGTTACCAAAATATCACCCTTTCCTTAGATAGGTGCCAAAATCCTTTTCTTTTCGTTTATTTTGGGTTTGAATTCGACCTTAAATCCCAGGTCAGATAACATCTTGCCCCTAAGCAAGATTTATGTGATCTTGCACTCAGTGAGGTGAGCTTAAGTATGAAATTGGCCCTTTAGTCACCTGTCAGTTCTCTGAACAGCTGGCTAGCTCTCAACACGTCAGCTTTGTAGCTGTTTAAGCATGAAAACAATGATCTGAAAAGAGGGGGTTTCGGTCTTCTGAATATGTACAGTGCATAAGTAAAAGGGTGTATCCAATACAAGCTCTCTGTCAGCAAACCAGTGTGGTGGGGAGTATAATGGTAAAGCAAGATACTCTGAGTCAGGTCCTGTTCCAACTTCAGAGAAGGCCAGAATTTCTTTGTGTAGTAATAGACATAAGTGTTTACCTAACGTATGGAGCACTGCATAATTTAACCACAAACTTACAAGGTTTACTGAAGTTCGTATGAAGGAGACTTTATAAACAGGCAAAGCATCTCTTTATTTTTTTATTGTAGAGATTATATTTTCATAGCAATACTATTATCTTATATGCTCATCTCTGAAAAGCTTGTTTCTCCAAAAGCAGGAAATTATTCTGATAACAAAGAGGAGTACATTTATGCAAATAGCACCTAAAAAACCCACTTCCTTTGAAGAAACAACAGAAATTATAGGGCAGAAGATATTTAGGCATCTTAGGTACTAGTAGAAGAATGAAGCATGATCAGCCTAGTAATACAACCATTTTTATCAGCTATTTTCTATGAATTCAAGAAATTTCATGTTTTCTTCCCTAGAGGAAATTACCTCCTTGTGGCTGGACAGTATACGTCATGAGTGAAGGACCAGTTCATCAGCTGGTGCATCTTAGTATTGCTAGAGACTGAAGTGGGCAACCTGCTTCTATCAGTGGTAGAAAACTCTGCTCATCTTAAACAAAAGATGAGAATTCTTATGTGATTCAGTGCTCTTGCTTCAGAGATGGGGACAGCTGACAGGAGAATGCATGTGAGGTGGAGTTAGGCACAGGATTTTGCATATCAATATATTGGCTTAGGTATTGGAAATAATACAGGGCCCTGGTACAGAGTGCAGATATATCAGCTTTCAGCCTTTATAAAAGCCTAGCAGAGCAGACAGTGCACAGGCTGGTGAAAAGGGTTTTCTGTCCCTCCTGAAACCTCTTCAGATCACTTGTGGGAGATACAAAGCAGACGCAAGCCAAAATGGATATGTCTTCAGGAAACGGAAACACCTAGAGGAGGCTGAACCTTTGTTTTCCTGACATAATAAAGATCCAATATTCTTACTGCAATAGGAGCATAGGTTCTTTTCCAGTCCTTAATGTCAGCTTCCAACACACTGTGGGCAACCAAGTGTAGCCATGCTGAAATCCAGCAGCATATTCCAGCAAGCATAACAACTAAGCAAAGACAAATTAGAATAAATTGTCAACGACTCCCTGTGGATGTCCCTACTTTGCTCTGTACAATAACTTACCATTTCTGAAGCATCTTCAAAAAACATTGGTTTTGTTTACAGCAATTCAACCAAATACTTTGCTTTACATTGAGCATTTCCTGTTACGTCTAATATTCAAGCAAGGGAATGGGTAATATCTTCTTACTTATAAAACTTCAGCACTGTGGTTGGAGTTTTGATTGGTTTGGTTTAAAATGAATTGTGCTAAATTATATTTCTTGAGAACTATAATTTGATTCACCAGTTCCTCACCCTTAAAAGTTATTTGTTTAATGGGAGTTTTTGCTAAGGGCACCAGAAAATATCTGACTTGTTAAAACTCATAGATCCCTCCCTGGGAGGCCCTTCCAATATATTGTCTGGGGAATTTCTGAACCAGATTGCATCCACACAATTTAATTTAATAGCTACTGATATATTTAGACCTCATGAATTTCCTGAATCCCATTTTGAACCTAAATATGTACATATATTTGGGGAGCCTGTAAGCTGCTTGTAGCAACAAATTCAAACAATTATGCTTTGAGCTGATCTACCAGATCTCAGTATAGTGTAAAACCCTAAGTGTTTCATGTTTATTAGATGAGTTTTACAGGATCACATATGCTAGAATATGCGGTAGGACTGCTAGTGGTTTAAGCATATAGCAACCTGTTGGAAAAATGTAAGACCAATGATATGACTTCTGCAAGAAATGTCAAAGTTTATAAAGAAGTGATTTTGAAATTTAATGCAACTTCAGGCCCTTTAGTCTATTTGTAATATGGACAGAATTGTGTACTGTAACTCACCTTTGGCACTTTACCACCTTCAGTACCTTATATAAAGGCAGAAACCTGTCAGTGTGTTGCGCTCTATTATGTAAACTTCATTAAATTAGTTCCCTTCCAGACTCTGCCAAATCTACAAGGATTACTTTACAAGTTCATTAGTAAAAAAAAACCTACAGAACTTTCAAAATCTTACCTAATAATTGGAAATAATATTTCCAACTGTATTAATAGTAGTGTCTACTTCAGAAAGGCAATTAATGGCTTTTCTCAGCTAATAATTTTCAAAAAGATTAGTTCTGATGATCACACTTCCTTCCCTTTTCCCAGCTTTTGAAATCTCATACAGCTTTTTGCCAGGAAGCCTTAGACACAAGTATGAAGCACAGTTTCATCATCCACCTATATACCTCATCATGAGGTTATACCAATTGCGTGAAGCTACAAATATGGAGCCCCAGGAAAAGTAGAATGGAGTGCACTTTTCAACTGATGATATTGGTCTTTGTCCAGCTTCTGAGATTCATATGGATTCTGCATTTACAAGTCTCAAAAAACCAGCTCGATTTTACTGGTTTGAAGAGATGCACAGGATTCACAGTGTGTGGAATCTTTTATTGCATTGTAATGATCAAAGAGAAATAATTTTCAGGTGTAAAAACAATCCTCAGAAATGCTTCTCCAAAGGGATATATCCTGTGGATGGCACAAATGTTTTCTTTTGTAACAACACATTATTTTTTTTGCTTTTGAGTAGGGTTCCTGGATGTCAGATGCAGTTGTAGGATGGTTAAAGGGGAATGAACATAGAGCAAGAAATTCAGAGGGACATGTCCACAATTACCTGGTAGTATAGTGCTTTTGGTATTTTAGCACTATAGTGCTTTTGAAAAGTTAAAAATAGATAAATAAGCTAAATTCTTTTTGGAATAAACAATATATTCTTTATAATTAAACTGTTTGCTTGTAAATGGCACTTAAAGAAAAATAAATTGCATTAGCACCACGTCCTTAAGCTAACTGAATGCACAGATGAAAAGCATTTATCTAAATATGGAGCAGTGAACATTGAAGTTGTTAATGTTTGGACTTCTCCGTGTTCTTCCAAGCTTCAAGAGCAGTGTTAGGGTGCAGGATGATGTGTATCACTTCCTTGTAAGCCACTAAGCCATGTAAAAGCAAAGTATATGTAGGAAATGTGTGTGATCACCTGCACAAAAGTTCTATTTGGAAGTTTAAACTCTTTTCCTGACAATGTTTAGGGGGGCTAATGTCTCTTCTTTTAAAAATACAGTGATTTTTCTTTTTAAAAATGCAATGATTCAAACTACTAATTTGATGGTTCTTTAACCATAAGTGGCAGATTTTGGATCTTAATCTGTTCCTTTATACAAAGACAACATTTTCACTTAAAACCCGATTAAAGTCAGTGAGTAAAATTAATATAAAATATAACCAGCTTTTTTGTATGGTACTACTACTACCCATGTCTGAGGCTTCATAAATTTTTTTACAAAGACATTCAGTGTACGTACTCAGCTTTTTTTTTCATCTTGCAAATTACTATTCAGAATGGCATATCAAATTAGAACAAACTGAGTTATTCATCTTTAGAGCATCTCTGGACTCAAGATGTCCGTTGGACTGTAAAGAATGAATACTTCAAGAAGAAGTAATGTTTAAGAGGAAATATAATACTATTTTAAAAATAGTGCTTGGTTGTGAAGATAAGTAAGGTTTTGTACAGCTCTTCTGTCAACACAACTATCAACAGATAGCAAGCTAGTCATTATAGCCAGTCATTCCCTTCATATCAAGAAAAATCACAAGATTCTAATTTAAACACTTTTGTAAAAAAAGAATCCATAGTCAAGTCAAAAATTCAAAAATACAAATGGACTGAATGACCTCCTTAATGCATTTATAAAACAGTAGGTGCTCCTTTTCACGCAATGTATGTCCCCCAGATCTGCAAAGGATACAATTTTTCCACATGGAATTTAACTGGAATCAAGCAGATAAACTTTGCCTAACAGCTGAAAATGTAAGTCATTGTTTCTTATTCAGAATTTTTTTCTAATTATTATTTCTCCTGTATGTTAAAGTGCACTGGCTTTGAGCTTTACAATTATTCTTTGTTCCTGTGCCATTCTCAGCATGCAAAATGTTTATAAGGTAGGGATAAATGAATCTTTTCAGATTCAGCTACTTTAAAGCTTATAAAATATTAAAAAGTAATATAAGAAGATGCATAGCAAACAATGGTAAGAACTGAGTTGAGATGATCAAGCATTTTATATTTCTCATGGTGCATTGTATTAGTCTCTATTTTAATATAACAATGACATAATAGAAGAAAATGGGTCAAAATGAATCAGTACAATTTCTTCAGGGATATGTTTAGTTTATGTAGTCATAGATCAAAATGCTGAGAAGAGGAATGTCAGTACCATTGCTGCTATTTCACAAACTTAGTTTTCCCAGTAGCTGAAAAGGAAGCACATGGAAAGTTGTCAGGTTACTTAGAGATCCAAATACCTAATAAGGATGTGAAACAGTTATAATTTGTGGCTGCTTCAAAAGATTGAAAAGAAAGCATTGATAGCAATATATATTGAAAATTGGAATAGATAACAAGGTTGAAGGTGGCATTATGGCTGCAGGGAATTTTGTGCGCTTTGGAAAGATCCTTAAAAGGTTATTGGTACAAAGGAAACGAGGGAGAAACCAGGGAGCTAATGTTCATCTTGTCTCTGCAGCTAATCTTTTTCTTCTGCATTCTGAAAAACGCCCCACAGGCAAAACATCACCTCTAACCTTGTTTTCTGTTCTGTGTATTTTATTAACCTTTCTTTTCTAAGTCTACAGTTTTCACTCAAATGCAGCCCCGATAGCAATCTAGGTTGACTGATTATTATTTCTTACAATGAGTAAGGTGTTATCATGATATTATTTCAGCAAAAAGGCCATGTTTAGTTGCCATGGCAATTAAACAATAATAACTGTAGTCTTTACCTGTCTATCAGAGTTGTCAGTCCAGCTCCTGTTTCTAGCACCAAATTTGTCTTTTTGTGTGTGGTGGGGGGGTTTTTTGTCAATATTTCTTCATTCAGTTAATGCAGCTGAGATTGTTCTCAAGTAGCAAAAAGCAGTTGTGGGCCTGTTAGCAGCTGGATAGGAGTCTAGCCATTGTATTGGGTCTGGCTGAGCCCCATAGCAGCTGTCGTAGTGCTGTGCTTGTATTGGTACCTAGATAACGTGGCAGTACTTTGACTGCTGCCAAGCAGCACTCACACGACATCAAGGTTGTCTCTCCAACCAATAGGCTGGGAGTGCGCAAGATGTCGGGAGGACAACCAGGACAGCTGACCCCAAGTGACCAAAGGGATATTATGTATCATGTGATGTCTGCTCAGATATAAAAGCTAAGGGAAAGGATAAGGAATGGGAGGGATTTGTTGTTTACAGCATTTGTCTTCCAGAGCAACAACTAAGATACTGAAGCCCTACTTCTTGGGAAGTGGCTGAACATCACCTGCTGATGGGAAGTAGAGAATAACATCTGTTTTCCTTTGCTTCCACGTGTGTGAACTTTTGCTATTGCTTCATTAAACTGCCTTTGTCTTGACCTACAAGGTTTTTTTCACCTTATTTTCTCCCCCTCTATTCTGCTGAGGGAGGAGAGTGATAGCTTGGCTTGGTGGGCACCTGGTGTCCAGCCAAGGTCAACCGACCACAGGCATCCATGGCACAAGTCAATGTTGGTCAGGTACTAGACTCAAGGAACCAAATGAGTTAATCTCTATCACAGGCAAGATCACAGATAAAAATGAGGGAAGCTTTGTGTTACGGTGACCTGTTGAAAGCAGAGACAACAGTTACTGTCAGAATTCTACATCACCATCGATATCCTTGGGTTTCAAATCTTTCAGAACTTCTGGGACTGGTTCAGGGCACAACCAACTATTTGAGTTATGTGTGAAAAAATGCAAGAATAAAGCACCAGCTACGCAGACATCTGATTTGTTTCTTCTTTGAAGGGTCCTTGGTAAGAGGACATGATTTTCACTGAAAAAAGTAAATTTTGTACCCTTGGAGTTACCTTAGGTTATGGGTGTTATGGATTTAGAAGCACTTCCCTGTTCCTGTGTGGCATATGTAGTTTACTAATCTCTGGGTTGCGTATCAGCGTATGGCGCAGAGGAATGCAGTTCTGCTTCCTGCTTTGTAGCTGCTGTGCAAGGAAAACCATGTTCATAGGCCAAGTGGAGCTGTGGTTCACTCAAGCAGCCACCACACAGCTCTGGGATACTCCAAAGCATGGTCCAGAAAGAACATTTAGACAGAGCTTCAAAGTAGCAATACTAGTTGCATATTCTCAGCAGCCATTTCTCAGACCTAGTTGACAAAATAAATGTGGTTTGTGCACATCTTTTGTCTTCATGGTTTCACTTTGTGGAATTGCACCTAGTTAAAGAAATATTCTGATCAGTGAAGCATCTCTGGGCAAGCAAAACCAGCTCACTTAACTTGTTAGACCATCTGACAGATGGTAACTTCTGGTGTTCCCCTTGACAATAGCCTGAGAACTTCCATACTCAAAACTTTTCCTTCTCTGCGTCTCCATCGATGCCCCTTTTACTTTCTTGATTTGTCTTTTCATTTTCCATATCATCTTCTAACAGTACATCACTTGGTTAATTCACCTCTATTGCTGCTCTTTTTGCAGCCCTGGACCTGACATGACACTGGCGGGCCATTACTACCCACTCATTCCCCCCACAATTTTCCTGCTTTATAACTTAATACCTCAGGCTTTTCAAGAGGGACTATCTGCTGGCTTCTGATGATTCATCAGAACACAGCACTGCAGCCTTCATCTCTGTTATCTTTGTTTCTGTGATAACAATCAGAAAAATTATGGACTATTTCTATTAACTAACTACAATGAATGAACTTGGAGTGTACTCTGTCTGAGCAACTTGCCTTGAACTGCAGGAAAAGAGAAGTGAGCACTGCCTCCATTGTTAAAAACAATAAACATCCTGAAAAGGCGGGTCACCAGCAGTGCTTGTTCCAGAAGACAAGAAGATAGGGAGAGAATGTTATCCTGAATTCCAATGAGCCATTATATCAGATTCATCCTCACCATGGACAGGGATTCACATTCAAGATAAACTAACAAAAGAGATTTTATTTAATAACAGGCAAGTTGTAACAGGGTCAGGCATACAACAGGAGAGCATATCACAGCTGCTGACTTCTCAGTCTAAACAAAAACAAATTAACTTCTCAGCCTGTTTGCTTAAACAGAAAAGGTGTTTCAGCACGATATTTGTAAAGCTACCTTTTCCTGACCACTGAAAGATGCAGTCACACTACTTACAGGAAAGAGGTTCCATACCTGATGACAGGTGAATTTTAATTCTGAGCTAACTTAATTCCTTTTCTTAACAATCTCTTCCTTACAAGAAAAAAAAAAACCAAACAAAAAACACCTAGAAATTTTTTGTGTTATTTGTCTTTCATTGAAAAGGAAGCAAACTAAAAGAGGGAGGAAAAGCAAACACTGTCTTTTTTAAGAACAATTCTGTCTTATTCAGCCTAAGCTATCAACAGCACAGGCAGAGAAAAAATCCTTTCAGTCAATGGAGGCAACATTAGTACAAAAGTGGCCTTTTAGAAAATCCTTTCCTGCTATTGTTTGAAATGAGAAAAAATATCCATATATTATTTTCCTACAAGCATGAAGCTATTGCAACAATATTTTTTGATTTCCTGACAGCACCTCTTTCTTAAGGATTTCGACTTATAGTTAGTTCAACAAATTCTTGCCATAAGGAAAAACTGAGGTAGCATTGTGGAAGGGGCTGGAATGCCTGTACATATGCTGGTATGTAACAGGGACTTCAGCAGTGTATTTTCAGTCAATATTTTTTATATTTTTTTGAAGTGTATCAGAATCAGTAAGTTGAACCAAATTTTGCTAGCCTATCAGTTTCTGAATTTATTGAAACTTATTACATTCTGTGCATATTTGGTCAGACTCTAAACTTCTCTGCTCTAGCTCTAGACACACAGTACACAGCCATTACAGGGGAAAAATAAAGAGTCCCCAGCTGTCTTTGTTCCTGTGGTTTTGGTCATCAACAACTGTATGAGGAAATAATCTTCATGGTAAGTTCTCAAAAAGGATTTTCAGTTCAGTATTGTGTAATAAAGCTTACTTTTCTCCTTCCCTTAGAGTAAGAAATCAAGAGCCAGTTGAAGGACCATATGGCTTAGAAGTTCTTATTTGTTTAGTTAGCTGCTACCACAGACAGGAAATCAACGTATAGGAATTTCACAACCACATTTCCATCTGTTTTATGTGGGTGATGCCATCAAAGAAGCTGACAAGTCTCAGCAATTCTCCAGCATATGTCAGCTTTTGGTAGTGCTACAGGTCCAAAGTCCATCCTCTCACCTGCCTCAAGCAGCAGCAGAAGCCAAAATTGGAGATGATCTCCGTGGAAGGCCTGTGGCTAGACAACATGGTTAGCTGTGAACTGTGATATTTCTGGTTTTATCTGGGTTTGATAAGATATGCCATCTTCTGTCATAGAAGTTTTGGTGTAATTAATACCAACTGAAGTAAATTTCAGTATACATGATCAAAACAAGATTTTAATATAATATGTTAGCAGACTGAAAATCTGCTCATCAGGTGGGGTGTCTACTGAGAGTTACTAGTTACTGGTGAGCATCAAGGGCCCCTTCTGAAATCAGACATTAAATCTCACAGTCCCTGTGTGCTTTGAAGTCATTCTTACCCTCCATATCTGGAGGGTGTAAAAGAAAACCATAAACTGGATTTGTGTGTCACTCAAAGGGGGAGATCAATTGAAACATTTAGAAATACTATTAGTGTCACTTACATGTCATGGAGAGTCTTGTAACTATGTTGGTTTTCATGATTTTCCCTCAAATAAAAGAGCTCAAGCTGCTCATTCTAATTAGAGTTCTCAAAATACCGGAGAAATGGTCAATTACAAATTCAGCCTGTAAAGAGGAATTTAATCAAGAGAAGAGAATTTTCATTCTTGTATAAATAATCAGCTGAATTTTGCAATTTGTATTCAACTGCTTGTGCTTTCACTTGTGGGTCTTAATTAGGATCACTATTGCATCTTGTAGACAGCTAGACTATTAGAATTGTTGGTAGCTTGCCACCATATTTGGCAGCCCAACAGAATCAGAAAAACTGAAAAATAAGCCTATTAAAAAAAGTCAGTAAAGCCAACACCCTTTCCGAAAGCTTTAATCTAGGTTTCCATATGCTGTACCTTTGCTGAGGGTAAGAATTAATTCTCAACCTACTGCTCTCTTTCCATCTATCAGAGCATTTTCTTTTAACACTATTCCAGAAGAAATTTTCTTTTTTTACTGTCAATCTGGATATTGATTATCTTTTTCAGATTCTACTGCCTTCCATGTGAGCACTCTTGAGAAGGCTGCTTAGGACTAAAAAGAATATTTTTATTGCTTGTAATTACATTTGGACTGCATGATGGATGTATACAGAATGCATCCTCATACTTTTGTTGTGCTTTGTGCCATACTCCTTCGTAAGGTTAGATTTATTGGCAAATTTGGAGTCCACTAATTCTAAGGAACAGATCATTAAAATCAGACAGACTGTAGAACATGATAGGGGAAAGGCCAGAGAAAGACAATAGCAGTTCTATTTTTGCCTCTGCTGTGAATCTTTTTTTAGACCATCGGTTGTTCCATTTCCTTTCATACCCATTGCTATGCCCATTTAGAGTGTAAACCCCTCTCCATAATTTGCTCATTCTATGGGTTTGTGTAATACCTAATATAATAGGACTTCAGTTTTTCTTGGGAGGTAAACGGAATATCAATACAAGCAACAAACAATAATAACAATAGCCTAACAGAAAATAGTTAGCTCCTCTTTGAGCCCACCTACAAAATACATCAATTACTGATTAAGCACTATTAATATGTGAGCTTCAGTTGTGAATATTAGAGTAAAGATCCAGGGAATCATACAGAAGGAACAAATTAACATATATTTATTTGCTAAGAAAGAGTATTTGTAGCTCTATTATCTTCATAATGCTTGTTTTCTAAAGGGCATTTGGTTTCCCTGCGTGGCTTTCAGCTTAGAAGAGTATTGTGAGGCAGCCTAAAGAAATCAGAAGGCAGTAGCTTCTTAAGTGATTAGGGTACCTAATTACTTTAGAAATTTCTGTGGGGTTTCACCTGAGTAAACCTAATTGAAGAATCCTCTCTGTTTGAATATCAGCCCAGCATCTAACAGCACGAAAAAATCTTAAACAGGACCTCTATTGTACAAAGCCAAATGTCTTTTTTAACCTCTGCTACAGATGAAGTCTAGAGGATGAGGCAGGCAATATAGTATTTACCAGATTTCATTTTTCTTTTGTCTGATTCTGTACTTATTTTATCTTAAATGATATCTTTTCAGGCAGTTGAAATGTGCAGTGGTTTCATTCCCAGAAGCAAGCAAGCTTTTCCTTATTCAAGTGATTTGATATAGTACATTACAGACACAGCAAAATTCACAGCGGTAAGAAATATATTCTTTTTATCTTAAGATGTTTTCACATTTTCTATTTGATGCCAGTATTTGTAGTCACTATTATCTGGGATATGTCCTTCCTTTTCCTATTTTCTTTTCTTCCATCCTGCCTTCCCTCCTTCCTCTCTCTCTCCCTCTTTCCCTATAAAATAAAACAGAATATATACACAAGAAAAAGTTTTCTTAAATTAGACCATCTCTTATTCTCCTGTGAAATGAAGATAAACTATTTCAATATTTTTCCCAAGAAAACGGTTCATGCAGTTTATGGTAGGAAACCCTAAAAAATTCCTCTTTTACCTTATACACTTATAGATAGAGCATTAAAAAGAGTACTAAAAAGTTGTTGTGGACAACTGAGAATGATCATTAGTTCCAAAAAGCTCTCTCATGCCTGATGAGCTGTTTAAAATATGGATTCAGAAAAAGAATGCTTTGGCTTATACTCTCACTAAGTGACTTCTAAGGTCATAAAATACTTCAGCTTTGCTCTGGCACTTAATTACCTGAAAATGCTATTTATTACTTTGGGCAGTCCAGCACTATTGTGATTATCCTTCAATTATGGTACAAAACATAAAGGTTCATAGATAGAATTTTATTTATCTTAGCATTGTTAATCCATTATATAAAATGGTACTTATAAGGAAAAAAGTTAAATAAAAAGTAAATTCAGAACAGATTTTTTTCTGTTTCATTTGGAATGAAAAAAAGAAAGAAATTTCTTATCCATTCCACCTGCAGAAACACTGGCATTATTATACTTGCTGTTTCCTCTGCTTATATATACAGTGAAATAGATGCATATTAATATAAATAAAATTCCCAGTATAAAGAAATTTCTGTAATAGTCTTTGCCTAAACCAAGTCTACCTTAATTAAATATTATTATGTCATTAAAAACGAAGATATGGCCTCTCATCTCATTAGTTTAGTTAATCACACATAACCCCAACCTGAGGTGTCAAACAGGAGAGCACAAGTAGCACAGAAGCAGGATAAGCTCCTTTCTCTGGAGACAGGCTGTGATCTGCTACAGTACCGCTTTTATTTCCCATGCTTGCTGTGTGGTGGCTGTAAAGGATCACAGTCACTGGTGCTGGGTCCCAGACCCTCTAAGACCAATTTTTTCTGCACCAGTTAGCTAAAAGACCTTCATGCTGGCAGGGAAAATCGAGAAATGTTGATATACGTGTGGTCTGCCAGCCCAGAGAGATGGGGAGGGGAGTCGGAGGCACAGGTGGATTCTTGTCCCTCCACGTGGCCTCAGGTTGTGGGTTAGACCCACCAGAGTAGTAGCAGAGAAGGATCTTGTTGCTACTTCTAAGGATGCTAAGAAAGGAAACAGAGATGGCAGGTTAAGGAGAAATCCTTATAAAAATACTGAGTAGTCGGTGCAAAGAGCAAGAGATGACGTGGCTAGGATCACGGATTGCCTTTCTAGAAAGGAGTAAAAATAAGTTCTTTTTAACATGATGACTGTTTTGTGCTTGGACAGTAAATTACAGCAAACAGCATCTATTACACAGAAATAGAACTATTAATTCTAATATCAAAAATATAATTACAGAATGCTATATGTAAGCAGGACACCCCACCCCGCAAAAAAAAGATAAAAAGAATGAAATAAAAAGAGGATAAGAACATTAGGTTGTGTACAAGGAGAGAAAAAGTTTCGGTTCTACAGAATGAAGCTTAGCCATATTGTTCCCTCTCAGTATAGAAAGCAACAGACTGATCCTTCTGGACAGTCCAGAGGTCCCTTCAGACCCCAACTAGTCTGTGATTTTGCGTGATTCTGTGTGAGCAACCAAACTCTGCCTTTAATGTATACTCCAGCAGAAGTCTAACTCAGCGACTGGCAATCGTTTTGGCAATTGCTTTGAAGATGGTGATGGTAATTTTTTAATAGAGAAATTTATTGCTGTTGGAAATTTGATGTATTTCTGATGGCATTATTTTTTCCCAAGGTTAGGCTGAGCAGTATTTCCAGTATTTCAGATGTGAAAATAATGGACACAAAAATTCTTATTACTTTTGTGGATGTAGTACCTGCTATAGACACAGGTAGAAACTGCAAAACTGAAGATAATAAAATGAAATTAATGTAGTTCCACTAGCTTAAAGGACCAAATAGAAGAAATAGGGAAAATTGTACCTTATTGACTCTTCAACCTGAAACCATCATACGCTGATTACTGTTAGAAGAGAAGCAGGTGGTCATTTAAAAGTCAAAAGATAGAATAGAAAACATAATCTGATTACTTTTAATGCTAATATCATAAGGTCAATGTCAAGATTTTTGGCTGTCTTACTGATGACTTTTGGTCTTCTAAAGCTGGCAATACTCCTGCTGGTGTCTGTGCTGCCACAGGCCCACCCACAGATGTTTCATTATAGTACCGTGATATTAATAGTGTCCCAGTAATACCACATCAGCTTCTCTGAAGTGGCTCCCTCACAAAACTGCAAAGCAGACCCTGTCACTTGCACGCGAGCTGGCTCTGGTCCTACAAGTCTCTACCCATCTGCGTTTTGCCATGTGCTGACCACTGTGTTTAATTGTTTTTCATTTTCAGATGAAGGTGGCTTGTATAAGCAGGTTTAACGTTGCTACAGCCAGGTAATACTGTAATCTTTGCACATCCAAATAGAATTTAGTACACTACAAATACAAATAGAGATTAATACCATACAGGTGAAAACAAATAGGGTCTGTTACACAACCAAAATACCATTTTAAGATTTTCCTGCTGTGAGACAGAACCACAAAAATAAATGTTAATCCTACAAAATTTGGACTCTGCAGGTCCCAGAATTATGAAATTAGTGTAATTATATCCCAACATACTTAGAGTAAATCTCTGTAACCATGCAATTAGAACTTGAACTGATCCAATTATGTGATGTAATGGTGTAGAGTAATTATGCATAATAACACAATTATAATTTCTGATTATATAGTAAAAATCCTTCTGAAACTTTCAGAAAGAATATTGGGCACAAACTGTCACTCTCCTTTTTAAACTGAAAAAACTCATCTGTTTCAGACATCAGTTCCAAAATATTTATGCCATGTTGCAAGTAAATGATATATTAGCTTAAAACAAAATAAATTAAAACAGTTTTAAAAGGATGAGTCGGAGATTTTGTTACTTAAAAATTATTTCTAGGGACAGGGGAAGGTAAATATTGCATTCGTTGCAGCAATGTCTACATCTATTTAAAATGCACTTTTTAAAAAGATGAAAGGAAGTTTTTACTGTCTATCAGAATTTCTCTTCTAGTAGTCTCTCTTGACACTTCTCATCACAGTACCTCAGCATCCTTTCTAGAAGTTATTGAGAGCATCTCTGTAAAGCAGTGATATATAACAAACAGCAATGAAAGTTTAAGAATTTATATTAAAATGTTTTTATAACAGGAAAAGACATTTTAGGGCAGGTAGGTATCTTATAAGTATTTTTCAAAACAGATTTTCTTCAGCAGCAAGCAAACAATACACATCTACTACAGAGATGTTGAAGGTGGAATAGCTCTCTGGAGACAACTGCCAGCTCTTATATTTCTCACTGGGGCTAAAGTCGCAGCTGCTCATTGAAAAGTCCCCTATCTAAACAACGGAAAGGAAGGTAAGTGGCTCATAATAGCACCATGCCACTGAGCATGGGGGGGAGGCCTGGGAAATACTGAGGACAGGTACAGTTATTCTTGCTCTAATATTGAAAAGCATCCCAAAGCAATTCCAGACCACAGGAATCCCTATAGCTTACTCTTACATACTTTAAAATTACAGAAATTAAAAGAATGACCACTACCCTTCCTATGAATAAACTCCACATCTCTTGTCCTTTATCATTTGCAAAAAATGGATTATAATACCAAACCAGCAAAATCTTATAACTTTTATTTACTGGTACAGCTCAGCTGTTTGAAATGCTTCCCCAAAACTGTTCTAAATTATCATTCAACATGGCATTTGCAAACAGTAGGAAAATTTGATTCTAAAGATACTTCTAAGATGACATTTTTCACTAGGGATGGGATTCATCTGACTAAATTGTGGACATCTGTTTTGAGTTAATTGTATAGGCATCCCACTGTTATTATGGTAAATTAGTGAATATAGTCAATTCTTATCTCACTGAAGTAGATTAAAGAACCGGGATGAATCAGCTTAGAAATGTCTTTTCTCAATTTATACAGAATGAATAATTTCACTATGTCCAATGAGAATGGGATTTCTTTCTCTTTGCACAGCAATATTAGGTAAATTACTGGTAAATTTATTATATAACTTGTATTTATCACTGGAAAAGATGCTTTACATGTGTATCAGCCTTTGCAGCTCTAAGTAGAATTTCTTATGGCCAGCTAATTTCTGTGTATGTTTGAGTTATCTGAATTTTGATGCTATGGAAGACTTTCCATTTTGAAAGATGGTTGAAGGTACAAGCATTGTCACAGACATTACTATGTGTGCTGCCCTTGAAGTGCTATCCTGAGCACTACTACTCCATAACTCAGGTTTAGTTAAGTTGGTGTATTGCTGTAATAGTACCAGCACACAGGGTTTTGAAAGGAGGGATAATATCCTTTATTACACCAACTGATGCAGCTAGGAAAAAAATAGCTTTGAGGCTCAGAGGTTCACAAGTTGACTCTGAGCAGAGAATCTTACCTGAATATTTTAAATACATTTTTTTCTTGTAAAGAAGATGTTATCTTTCCTGGTCTTGTTTTTCCTAGGGTTACTTTATATTGAATTTTTTTTTTTGCCTTTCCTAGAAGCCCTGAATTTTCCTCTCTGTATCTGAGCTGGGTAATCAATTATTGAGATATGCTGAAGATATAAGTTAAAGCTTATTATACTTATTATTGGAAAATACAGTACCTGTAATATACACCAGAGTTCTTTCCTTTCTACTGTCTAAATATGCCTTTTATAAATATTTGTAGTGATAAGAACTTGATAAGTGATAAGTCTTGAACTTCCTTGATGTTTGCAGTTTCCTGAAGGCAGTCTTCAAAACATCTTAAATGGGATCTTCCATTTTTTAAGTAGGTAAAATTTTTATTTAGATTTGTAGCAATTGTGTCCATAGCTTCTGAAAGTGGTATTTAGCCTCACAGCAGACACTCCTACAGATCAAGAGCTCTAAGGAATGCTGCACAATTGAAATAAACCTAGTTTTTCTATATGCCTTTAAACTGAGTTATTGAGGTCTCTCTTAGTTCTGTCCTTGAAATTAGCCCCCCTCTGTGCCACACTGATAGGACCAGGAAGTTTTTTTATGAATGACATTATTTTTACGAAATTCTAATACACATTGTAAATGCACAATGCAGAGGAAAGCTGCCTCAAGTAACTTATCATCTAATACTGAAAATAGTAGAATATTTATAATAAAAAAAAAGAGGGAAAAAAAAGCTTTTTGACAAAATTTATCTGTTTTATTGTAGTAGAAGCTTTTAGGCATTCATATAGTACACATTGTATAAATAGGGAGTAATAGAAAATGTCAGAGAGGTTACTGATTAAGGAAGCAAGAAATTAGATATTGCTCTAAACAAGGAATCACATGGGATTGCAAAAAAGAAAGAAAGAAAGAAAAAATACCCATAAAATGTAATGGAGAGATACAGGTAGAAAGAGAGGGAGGAAGCTAAGCTATAATTAGAGCAGAAAAAAATTAGGACAGGATTATGGAAAACTATGAGAAAACATTACATTTACTATTTTAACGTTCTGGAAAACAATGCATAGAATTAAGCATAATTTTTTTTAACAAATCAACAAAAAAAGTAAAAGCTATACAAGGAAGGTGTCTCCAAATGAATGAGATTAGAAGAGAAAACAACATATAAAATCTAAAGGATGAAAGTCATGTATTTAAATATTTCCCAGGGGATAAGCAATATGTACCTAACATAGGAAGGATGAGTAAGATTTAAAAAAAGATGAGGTATAGTAATCTAAGAAGACATATTGCCATGGAATAGGTCAGGACTTACTTTTCTTATTTTGTGAAGGTTTTTAAGACTCCAAGGGTGAACCGAGAACCCAAGTCACAACCCCAGGTAAATATACTAACCTGAGATGCAGAAAACTCAGACTTGCATTTGTGTTTGGTCATGCTGCCTTTTCTCAGAACAAGCAGCTAGGACTGTTCTGTATGATCCTGGCTTTGAGGTAAATGTGAAATTTTATCTTGAACCAGGGAAATCTTGTTAACAATGACCTTGTGAAGAGCTTCTCTTTCGGCAGTTAAAACATTTATGATGAAAAATAATAAAATTTCTTAAAAGATTTCCAAGCCAGGTTTCATTTCTGCTAAGACAGGGTGGGAAGAAATAAACGAACAAAAATGTAGTATTTATTCACTATGACAAGAGAAAGAATAAGAGGGAGAAAGAATTGGGGAACAAGATAATCCAGTCTGAATTCTTTCAGTAGGGAAAGATGAGAGGATAACCACATTGAAATAACTAATAAAAGGCAGTATAGAAGGGGAATGCAGAAGGGATAGTGAAGTAGTAGTGCTCTGTCTTTCAGGACATAGGTACTGAAAGATCCTGGTACAGTCTCCTAGAGAGTAGCTGTGGAAGGAATGAAATAAATAAGAACAAGAATATGCCAAAGATGACTGAAAATGGGAGAAGACTGTTTCGGATAATGAACAAAACAACAATAATATGAGTATTGTCCTGTCTTGGTAGTAAGAAACTTCAAACTCTTGCATGTAACTTCATTGGTACATAAGGAATGATATGTGTTAAAATGGCATTGACTTCCCTTACTGTTTCTTTTCTTAATTAATACATCTGACAAACTAATGCACATTTGGTGCATATGTAGAATGCAACAGCAGTGACAGCTTTAATTAAATAATCAGCTGTTATGCATGATGTAGCTACTTAAGTTTGTTACTCAGAAGACTTCACTGTCTACAGCTTTGATACCTAGATAAAAGATACAGGCACATCCTACTGAACAGTTTCCAAAGAAATTGTAAGAACTTAGCAAGTATTAAGTGCTGAACCCAAAGCAAATATTTAGTAAGCTGCCCTTTTTAATCTTTCATATTGCTAGTGTTAATAAAAGCAAGGCAAGAGGATTTGAATTTAGATATTCTGGGGAAACATGCCAAGCTTTGCAGGTTCAACAGTTGCAGAATCTCATTTGCTTCTTTTACACTGAAGTGTGATGGGCTGGAAGAGTCACTCTTTATCTTCTTGATGTCAATTTGGCATCAAACCATCCTTTTCAGGGAGTCACATGCTGAACAAGAAGTAGGAGATGGTCACAGAAATATTCTCTGATAAAATGCTTGCAAGAACAATTACAGTTGATGAAGATGAAGCATTGTTAAGAATTCACTTTCCTTGGAAATAGACTGTCCCAGCTTATGCTGAAATTTTGATTGAAATGTTTCAATCAGCCAAGATCATAAAAATACATACAAATACATTCCCATGGCTACTTAGAGGCATTTAAAATATTTCAATATTATTACTGTAAAGCTAAGTATAAATTTTCAGCTTGCATCAAAAAGCCTATTAGTCTACAAACAGGTTAGTGGTATTTAAGGACCAATGCCCTCACAAAAGCATATGCAACTCTGGGTAAGGAACCAAATGGGCGATGCTGATGAACAAAAAAAGGAGAATATTTGGTAACCGTCGTCAGCTGCATATGTAGATGTGTAGAAATCACTGTCCTGAAGCCTTAAAAGATTTGGCACTATTTCTTGCTGATACCTGTTTATGGACGTAAGTGACAATAGCTAAGAGCTCCCCAAGAAACTAACCTAAGAGACAAAACATCTTTCATGGTAAGAAAATTTTTGCTGTCTTTTCTGGATGAATAAAAGAGGCTAACTGTGTGTGTCAAAGTGTGTCTTTATGATTGTTACATGGTAGCTTGAGGAACAATTGTTCAAGATACAGACATAATGGTCAGCTATAGCTGGCTATAATGAATGTCTTCAGTGTATTGCTACCTGATGTCGTAGTTTAACCCCGGCTGGCAACCAAACACCATGAGGCCACTTGCTCACTCCTCTCCGCTCACGACACCTGACTACTTACTTTTGTGGGAAGAAAACCATGTTGTATTTGTTAAAGTAGTCATCCAACCTATGGCTAGTTATTCAGACTTCATGTTCTTCTGGAAAATGCATTCTTTCTCCCAAAAGACAGCTCTGCCTATTACAACTGTTTGGGTCCATAACTTGCGATCAGAAAATCATGCTTTTCATGGGTAGCCAGTCAATGCAATCTACCATCTCACATTTAATAATGGGCTTGAATAAAGAAATGAGAGCCTGAACAAGTTTGTGTAATATCTTAGTTAGAAATCACCAGAAATGACACCCAAAGCATCTTCTTCCAAATGGCAGAAAGTTTTAGTGGGTTACCACATAATTTCTTCAGTTGCCTGTGGTCAGGAGCAAGATGATGAAACTGAAGGAAAATGGTACAAGACTGGGCTTTTTAAAGATTCAGGCCTCTGGCTTTAGAGGAAAAAAAAACACCTCAGTGTTTTAGTCTGAGATACACCTGACCTACACCTTCAACTGACTGTAAAGGGAATTTAGGAGTAGGAGTCTGGCTCAGCTCTAGATGTTTACAATACAGCTCTCTCTGCTTTGGTTTAGCCAGCACTGCAGCCGACTATGAGGTTGAGCTGTGTTATTGGAAGCAGTCAGCTGTAACTGTGTCAGTCTAACTCTGAAGTAGTACAATCTTTTTTGCAGAAAATCCTAAATTGTAACCCCCCCATCCTATTTCTCAACCATGACATAAATAAAGTTATCAATGACCATCCACTTCAAATAAAGCAAAGGTCCTTCCCTGAGGAAGCTCACTTGATCGTGATTTTAACAAGATTTTAACTTGAATATGTATCAAGTATGTGATCTAGATTACAGCTATGAAGATAATAATGTAACATCTTTATTGAAAAAAAAAAACCATGCTCACTTGCAGATTAGCCAGATAGCCAAACTGAGGGCTATGGCTGTCAAGTCACATCATGTCTGAAACTAGCATGACTTTGGGGGGATTTTCTGCTGCTGGAAGAAAAATCTGCTAAGAATGAAGTGGATATGAAACTTCAAGAAATAGAAGACTTCTCAACTGGTGGCTTTTCATTTACTCTTAGTCAAGGCATAAAGTTGTGGGGTTTTTTAAGTGAATTAACTAGTTGATATTTTTCACAGAACGATGCATGCGTCTAGTCACTAGACATTATTCTTAGTAGTTCATGAGTAGGGTTTTTTTTGCCTAGCTTATGCCAGGTCTTATGCCACTGGAGTGATAGGCATTGAAGATACCAATCTTCTAATAGAAATTCCTGACTGAAAATAATAAGAATTACCATTTGTGATTTCATTGCTGGTTGTAAGTTATGGAAGGTATGACTCTTATCTCTTCTGGTTACTCTTGAGTATTGGAGGACCTCCCCTTGCCTTAGGCATCCTGAAATTTCAGAGGACTAAGAACTGTGTTAGCACATTGCAATAAAAATGGGTAATCACAGCTAGAAAAATGAGCAAAAGGTCTTTGGTCCTTTCAACATCCATTGCTACTGGGAATATTTCCTTGGTGATATTTGAACATCTTCTAAAAAGTCAGCAAATTTGATTACCTAGTGCTTATTATCAAAGAGGCAAAATAATAAAATTAACTCCATGCTTTTTTGTTATATGTAAAGCCAAATTTATTGGTGGCAAAAGGGTTATACTGGCTTGTAAAAATTAAAAAAAAATATGAAGAAAAGGAAATAAATATCTTCTGGCTATACTCAAGAGTCTACTATGTTTGCAAGTAGGCAAGTGGCACTTTGAAAGACTAAATGAGTGATTAGACTTCTGTCTTTTGTGGCTTCATCATTGTTCTTGAATTCTTGAACATTTAAAAATTAATAAAGTATCATAATCCTTCATGTTATAAGAAAATATAATCAGTCTTCTATGGTTAAGAGATGAATAAGAACATTAAGCAGTAATATGCTAATATTCAAGATACCATTTTTGAAAATATCTTGTTTGTAAAGAGTATTGTTTTGGTAAACTTGTCTTAACCACAGACAGTTAAAAAAAAGTACAGTTATGATGTCTAGTAGATCAGTGTTGGGCAATTTCCAAAGTATTCTCAAATATTTTTTCCTGCAATGAATTTTGCTATTTTCGTCCATAATATCCAGTCTTACTGTGATATCAAGGTGGCTTCATGTAGTTAACATTTTATTTCAAATGTAAATTATTTCTCTCTGGAAACTGATGTTAATTTTCATAAATATTCGCCATGATTAATTTAAACGATCAGATCAGTACTTAGAAGACAACTAGTTACGGAAAACAAAACACAGTTATTTTACTAATTCAACCACTAACTGCTGTGAGCAATTTATGAGTGCATGCTTTCAGAATAGAACCACATTGTGTCACTGAGAGAAATTATGCATTGGCATGAATAAAATGGCAACTATTACCATACTGATAGCATCTCTATTTCTAATTAGGCTCTAATTACCCTTAAAGCATTTGACTTTTCTTAGTAATTTCTAAGATATTTTTATTGCTACTATTCTTTTGTGTTACAATAAAAATATCTGTCATTTGTCACACAGGGTTGACTATGTTTAAGCAAATTTAATTTTGTATGGATATCTTTATTCTTGAAATGCTGATAGTACATAAGAGTGAAACTATATATAAAATTAAGGACTGTTCTAATCCATACCATAAAGAAAAGCCTATGATCCTTCTTGTCTCCTGCAAGGCAAAAAAACCCAAAAAACCCCAAAAAACCCACACCCACACACAAAAAAAACCAAAAACCAACAGAAAGAAAAAACCACACACAATTAAATTCCTTATAACAATTTATTTCTTAATTACTCTGAAATTTAAAGGGCAACATTATATTCTAGTAACATATAACTATGTTATATGGTTTTCAAAATGGTCTTAAACTATATGCATCATCTCAATGTTAATGATGTTAATGTAATATTGACTCTCATTTTAAGGGAATTTTTCCTATACATACATTCCAATTTGTCTTAATTGTGAACTCAGGGATTTATGTAAAATATGTGCCATTCAATCTTATACAGGTCTTTGTGGACAGCCCTGTTGATCTCATCTATGCTCTGCTCACTCCTCCGTATCTCCTAAAGCGAACTTCTAACACTATCATTTGTTTAAACTTGATAAAATAACAGTTCAATTAAAAAAGAAAAGGTTTTAGAAGGCACTGATTTTGTGGTACAGGAAAAAACATTCATTACAGGTGTTTGTAAACAATCAGCATAACTGATGAATAACATAGCTGCCTTGAGGAAGGGTGACCTTAGGTCTAAACCTCCAAACTTGGCATTTCTGAATTTCCCTCTCCTAAAATGACCATGTACCAACTGCAATATGACCATCATCCATATCTGCCCCACAATAAGTAGCCTTCTCTTTTCCATACAGTTAAAAATTCCTCTGTTATCCCATATGATGAATATAAAGTTGTCCATTGTAATTTACGTGGCTTTGGTAGTGGAATTCTGTAAGATACAGCAACTTCTAAATCTGCCCGCTTGTTCTTTAGCATTCTGCTTTTCAGCTAAACTTGTCTCATGGTAACCAGTTGTGATTTTTAGGATCCAAAGGAATAGTAGGCATATGCTATGGAAAATGAAGGGAATGTACTGTAGGATGATAGGAAGGGTAAGAGACGAGGGAAAAGGGATTGCGGATGGATGATGTGAAATGGATCACTGGGAGCGAGAGGACTAGGGAAAGTGAAGGTTTTGGACAATTTAGGGACCACCGTCCTTATCAGCTGATAGATCTTGACAATGCTCAGCCCTAATCCTAAACTCACATCAGTACGTTCTTACAGCACACCTGAGTATAAAATCATATTGCTGGGAGAAAGGTGGAATGCAAATATTGAATAGCAGAATCGTTCAGTAAAATTAAAACTTCCTGCCGTTCCTTTTTTCCCTAAATATGAAATTTCTTCTGCTGTTTTGATGACCTTCGTCCAGTGCAAGGAGTTCTCAGTATGAATAGAAATATTTATTTTTCTGTAACCTCTTGATATTTGGAATGGGAGTTATGTATTGCTTGATAGTCACCTTAGCCCTAGAGAAAATCAAGAGATTAGCCTTTAGTTGTATAGCATGATTATGACAATTAAACATAGAGAAAGCCATTTTCAATTCATTCATTAGTTTTTGATGTCACCTAATACAACAGGCTTTACAGAATATTGGTTAGAAGAAAACAGTCATCCGGAACAAGTCCTCTGAATAAGGCCTTATGTTAGCAGAGAAGCATCCTTTAACAGCACAGCTTAGAATTCATTGTTTCATATTGATTTCAAAGTTTTTTAACATCTTCCTTGCCATGCATTCTGTGTGATGAACACACAGGCGAAGGATCTTACCGTTCACTAAAAGTAGCTTGTAGTCTCATTAAAATGAGTGGGAAAATGTCAAATTAATTCGGAAATCATAGAAACAGAATTTAACCTTCCCACTAATCCTATTGGGCAGTATAGAGTAGGGCTGTGAAATTTTTTTTCTTCACCTTCTCTTGATGGGGGAATTAATCCATCATATCAAGCTGATGGCATGAGTGTGGTTTTTTTATGCACAAACATTCTTTTTAAATACTTTTTATGTTAAATAGAAAGTATATTTACAGTTTATGTTTTTTCTAACTTAGTCTCATTCAGTAAAACATTTTGGTAGATGCAAAACTTCAAATGGTTGAATACTGCTATTTAAAGTCAAGTGCAGTTCACATACCTTAAAAGATATGGGTGATCTGAGATTTTTATGTGTTCTAACATGCGGAAAGGAGGTTAGTCTTCAAGACTGCACAAGTTATAAGTATTTTTCTAAGTAGGAAAATGAAAAAAGGAGAGAAGACAGCAATATTTTATAAACTAAACTTAAAAAAACCAAAACATATTGAGTTATGCCAGTCACTTTATTTTCTACTTTTGTAAAAAAGCTGTAATTTGCTTCCTGAAAACCTTGTACTATCCACATGAGGAAGTGTGAGTACATACAGAGAGCAAAGTCCCACACCTTCATGCATTACAAAGGGCATCTTCTTCAGGAACCCAAGTGGATATTTTATTTATCATTACTCCAAGGAGAACACGTATACTACACTGTCTTTGCTTCCCTGGAAGAAGGTGCTCTAGAGCCTGCAAATACAGTGGAATCTGTTGTTCAAGACTTATACAGACAAGTGGGAGAAAACAAAGAGTATAAAACCTTCAAAAAATAATAATAATAAAAAAACCCCATGATTCAGTTAAGATAAAAAAGAAAGTAATTAACTACTTACTAATGATGCAATCATCATTTGCCTAGGATAGAGGTTTCAGTCTGCATAGTCTCAAGCATTCACAGGAACTGAAGCTGCTCAGTACCACAGAGAAGCCCTTAGGCCATTGCAGAGCACATTTGCCAAACACAGACATTATCTCAGCCTTTGCTAAGCTAATTAAAGACATTCTGTCACATAAAACAATGTGAAGCTGGAAAAACCTGAAACACTGAACCCTGTTTTGAAAGAGTTGCAGTCTTTACCAATGCTTGCTTAGCACACATGATAGCTTCTTTATTCAAGGCTTTTCCATTTGTAGCATTTTATTATCTGCCTGCTCCAACTCACTTTCCTGTAGAGGCAGTACGGAAAGAGGCAACCCACGTTCTGAGAACAGAATTGGACAATACCAATGCAGCCAACTCACTGAAACTCATTATTACGACATTAGGAGCTAGATACTCGTTTAGAAAAGCTTCAAAGCTTTCTCAGCTGTGTGTTCTGGGTTAACGGCTGACTGGATGGCTGAGCCCAAAGAGTGGTACTGAATGGAGTTACATCCAGCTAGCAGCTCGTCACAAGTGGTGTTCCCCAGGGCTCAGGACTGGGGCCAGTCCTGTTCGATATCTTTATCGACAATCTGGGCAAAGGGAGTGAGTGCACCCTCAGTAAGTGTGCAGATGACACCAAGTTGAGGGGGAGGGAGTGTTGACCTGCTGGAGGGAAGGAAGGCTCTGCAGGGGGATCTGGGCAGGCTGGACTGATGGGCCAAGGCCAGTTGTATGAGGTTCAACAAGAAGTGCCAGGTCCTGCACATGGATAACACGACCCATCCCACCCCCCCCAGCACTACAGGATGGGGGAAGGGTGGCTGGAAAGCTGCCTGGAGAACAAGGAACTGTGGGTGCTGGGTGATGGCTGGCTGAACATGAGCCAGCAGTGTGCCCAGGTGGTCAAAAAGGCCAAGAGCATCCCAGCTTGTATCCGAAACAGTGTGGCCAGCAGGAAAAGGGAAATGATTGTCCCCCTGTATTGGGCACTAGTGAGTCTGCACCTTGAATCCTGTGTTCAGTTCTGGGCCCCTCACTGCAGGAGGGACGTAGAGATGCTGGAGTGTGTCCAGAGACGGGCAGCGGGGCTGGTGAAGGGTCTGGAGCACAAGTCTGATGAGGAGCAGCTGAGGGAACTGGGGTGGTTTGGTCTGGAGAAGAGGAGGCTCAGGGGGGGACCTTATTGCTCCCTACAGCTCCCTGACAGGAGGCTGTAGGCAGGTGGGGTCGGTCTCCTCCCAGGTAACAAGTGACAGGACAAGAGGCAATGGCCGCAGGTTATGCCAGGGGAGGTTTAGATTGGATATTAGGGAAAATTTCTTCACTGAGAGGGTGGTCAAGCATTGGAACAGGCTGCCCAGGGCGGTGGTGGAATCGCCATCCCTGGAGATATTTAAAAAACACATAGATGCAGCACTTAGGGACACGGTTTAGTGAAGGACTTGACAGTCCTGGGTTGATGTCTGGACTTAATGATTTCAAAGGTCTTCTCTGGCCTAAATGATTCTATGATTCTGTGATTCTAGCTACTCTGAATACGAGGTAGAAATGTCCGTTCTTGCTTTATTTTCACAACCAGCCCTTTACACTGCATTTAGAACTGACTTCAGTGGAAAAGACCTGGCCTTATTAACTCCGAGACCACTGTCCACTTTTTGTATAAAAAACAGGAGGCTGGAATGCTCCTCTGTCCATTTGGAAAGGGAATAGCAGTGTTCTTGTTAGTCTGAAGAATTTTGAATAGACATCCCAGGCAAATGTCCTCAATGTTAACAAGCAAGTAAGACTGGAGGAAGGAAGAAGGAAAAGGCAGTGTAATTTCACGAAGCTAGAAAGCTAATTTCGTTAGCCTGTAGCATAGCAGAAGATAGTCTTGTGGGAATGGGGTGATCTTAGATGTGGTCTCTGCTAGAGAGACATGTGCTTTTTTGCTAAGAAAACAATACATGAGCTGTTTAATTCCTATATTGCTGGACATTTTGAAGCCCTCTCTAAGGCACCAACCCCCTTTTCTTTAGTGTATATGGAACTGAGATTCCAGTTCAGACTTGTCAGTTCTACTACTGCAGATTTGTTTGTGGACTGCCAAAGTTAATGCTCAAGGTATATTTGGTCTTAACTTTATGTGCTTAAATCAGGTACCTGATCTGTAAACATTGTCACCTTCTATGTATTCTGTTCTCAGTGGTGAGAAACATGCACCTTCCCACAGTGGTGACAAAAGATCCACTGCAGCCACCTCCATTTCATATCTCAAGTTTTGTGGAACAGTGAGATTTGTCTCACCTAGTTTAAGACACCTAGCTTTAGGTATCTGCTAGTTAGACATCTGAACCTAATTCAGTCAATGTAAGTTCCTTTCATAGTCCAAAAAGCAAATGTATGGGTGTTGTCTGCCCCAGTTAGATGCCTATCTTAAAATGGATTGCACTATGGAAACATATGTTTTATCATTTGAATCTCAATGGTGTCTTGAGTAATTTCCTTAGATTCAGATGTTTGAGTTTTAGATGCCCAAGTTGGGTAGATGACTCACCCCTCGTGTTGACAGGCCTCCATTAGCAGTTAGTCATCCTCTGAATCTACTGAGTGACTATTTCACCTTGAGTCATGCCTATATAGTCCACTATGTGCTTTTTCTTAGAATAGGTCTTTCTCAAAAGGTGTTCTCTGACTTCATAAATGTTTCCATTTCCCTTTTAATGCCCCTAGTCAAGCAGGTTGTCTCAAGGACTCTCACTGGAGGGTGTTTTGCTGCTGTCTTTTATGTGTTCTGGATTCAAGGTTAGGGTCTATGTAGACTTCAGTTTCTAACTTTGATGTCTTTGATGTTGATGGGAAAAAAAAAAGTAATATTCCTTTCATCCTTGACTCCTGCACCCCAATCGTTCCCCTGTTTGTAGGTTCATGTAAAGACATCGCTAGCCATGTCACTTTGAAGTATACAAGGACAGAGAAAGTCTGTACATGGGAAATAACCTGTTCTCCCTGAAATGGGGTAAGCGAAAGACCTGTGGTCCTTGAGTTGATGTCTGGAATATTTTGGATGCACTGAAGTAGCTTCATAGTGCTGGAGGTGGGGGGATATCAGAATTAAGTGATACATCGAAGCAGGCATAAAGACTCTGAGTAGTATCCTTGAACAGCATCACTGCAGGACAAAACATGAGTTATGCCCCCTCCTTCTCTTTCCACCAGAATCTGTCCCCTTGTGAAAGACTTTCTGTTACTACTGAATTGCAAAGATAGAAGGACCTGATTGTCAGAAATCTTATCTTTTGTATATGTCTTTATATTTATTTCCATTTGGTGCTGTGTTCAGTACTTCCAGGAGCTATGCTGCCGAGTCCAAACCAAATTAATGTATTGATTAACTGGTTCCTCCCAGCTGACATCCCAAATAAAAAGGTAAGGAGTGACTCTATCCATTAAAAAAAAAGTATTTTTCTGTCTTTATTGGTAGAGATAAAGGAAGGGATTCCAAAATATGTTGAAATCCCGACACATGCAAAAATGTGAATGAAGAAGAGTGGGGGAGACAGAGGACAAATAGCAGTAGTTTTTAGTATCTACCCTTCTTTTCAGCACCTAATTAACTTACTATGTAACTTGCCAAGAGATTCTGAAAACTCCCAGTCAAGGGGCAGTGTGGGTCAATGAGATGGATACACAAATAATAGCAAGGGTTGATTTGGAAAAAAACATAAAACTTGGTTAATTTACTGCACAAATTACAAGGCTGAAGAAATACGAACTGATTACCAGAACATATATTTCTGGTTTACACCTGAAAAAAACCCACTTTTAAAGCATAAGATGACTTTTCTATCTCTTTTTCTTTTTCTTCCTCTTAAGACACCAAATTTCTTCATAAGTCATACATTTTTGATGAATGGGAGTTACATTAGTCAAGACATTGTTTGTTCTGTTACATATGCATTAATGAACCAAATGGAGAAACTTGCATGACTGGTAACAGATATGAGTGTGATACAATAGGAAGAGTAGATGAGTTTGGCAAACTAAGATGAGGAAGAGATTTAAGATGACACTCTAAAGAAAAAAAACACTAACAACAACAAAACAAAGGAAAGATTGCTTGACACATTAATTATCCAGCTATCTGCAAACAAATAAATTATAATATAGATGAAGTAAACCAGGTTAGATTCAAGGATGGAAAAAAGGCTGGAATTCTGCTATAGCTTCCTTAACTCTCCCTGTTACCCTTGTTACATATAAAGACATATCTGTAGTGAGATGACTCTCATCACAAACTTTAATTACTTAAAATAATTATCTATTAACATAATTGACTTCACAGTATAAACTAGAGAACAAATTATACTGTTAAAAGTAGATCCAGCATATTTCTTGCTGTGATAGTTGTCAGATTTCTCCACCAGTTAGTCACTGAGAAAATGCAAGGGTTAGTGCTGTTTTATGTATAGTTGTAGTAAGCAGCAGGATCATGTAGAAGAAAGCTACTTCGAGAAATAAAAGAACCTTCTTCTGAAAAAGCATGGATTGCCTGTGTTTAAACGTGTGAAATGCTAAACACAAAATAAGTTTGTAAACAATGTTTTCAATATTAAGAGACTGAAAAAGTAAGGATAACTGACTAATGAGAAAAAGGGTCGAGCCTTCATGAAAGTGAAAACCTTAAAAAGGCTATTGGAAAATCTAGTGGGAAATCAGAATAGATAGTTACATGCTAAAGGTCTTGAAAACAATAGGATAAAGTAAAAATGTCTTTTAGACCTTGCAAAGAAATTATCACAAATTATAAAGAGGTCTTTAACCACAGAAATTAAAAAGAAGGCCATGTGGAATTGGCAATGCAGGGAGTAAGACAAAAGATAAAGTTAACTTTTTAAGAGCACAGAATCATATGAATAATTTTTGTCTTAGGCAAGGATGCAGATCATGGATCAGAAGGTTAGATGACTGATGGAGATGTGCAAATCAACATAGAAATTACTATTATCCAGACAATGCCAAAATGTAAATGCTGTGCTGATAAAGATGTAATTCTGGGATTGATCCTCGTCCATCAGACAACATGCTGAAAAGTTGCTTGTCGTTACATAGTTCAGAGCTACTTAATCCAGAGCAGACTGGCTGTGTACACATTTTGTAATACTTCACCTAAACTGCTTCCGAGGCACATCTGGCAGCCCTAAAACATATTTTTTTTTGATCAAAGAGCATAAATGTTGTAAATGCTGTGCCATGATAGGACTTTTAGATCATGCTGTTGAGGGGGTGTCACAGATGCACTGGGCATTGGTATGAGGTTATATAGAACATGTAGGAGAGGAATATATGAAGATCAAAGGTGTTTCAGAATAATGGTAAATGACTATGAGAAAAAGCATTTTTGAAGGAACTAAGGCCAGCACAGCCCACACTGCCTATAATGCCCCTCCTTCTCTGAGCTACATCCATAACCTCATCTGGCTTTCATCTTTAAAAAAAAATAAATATCCATGCAGAAACCCCAGGAGTGATCCAACACTGGATCACTTATGGATAATCAGAAAGTCATTTAGTTGACAGTATGAATATACTCAGATGATTGTATGCATGCAGGTTAAGGGGCCTGTTAACATTCGTGTTCTGAATGTAAGAAGAAATTTGAAAGATATAAGTAAATATTAATGATTGGATCAGATTTTTAGAATAGAACCATATCTATCCCTTCAGAATAACCATTATAAGATCTGTTTAAGTAAGCAAGGAAAACAGCACAAAAACGAAAGTTCTTGCATGTAATAATAACTAGTACAAATATGTTATTAGAAATAGTGAAGACATATGATCTAGAGGCATCAGTAAACCA